>NW_028318352.1:907500-1207500 GCF_062004578.1 Staurois parvus
GAATAACACATTGTTTAATGAGGTATACACTACTAGACTCAAAAAGAGAAACAAATATGGAGGATAGAGGGACAGAGTGAATTTGCTTATAATGAGGACATTCCCTCGAAATGAAGGACAGTTGGGAGCTATGAAGCAGCAATTCACAGAATAATCTTTACAAACCAGGACTCTCCAGGCAGGGCCCTGAGAAATAAACACTTATCTCAGCACAAGGCTGGCATAAAATGTAACCATACATCCAAGAGACCCAGAGGAGATGTGTCCAGGGAACTGAATTAGATACCCAATGAACATGCCTGTACTATCAGAAGTTGCAGGAGCTCTGATGATGTTGCAGACGTTGAAAGCCTTAGCCCAACATAGAGAGGCTCAAGGCAATCCCTATAAAGAAGCTTTCATCACTGCAGGATGCAATGACAATGTTCTAGGCTAGTGACTAACAACCATAGATGATATTAGCTATTGCAGGGGAAGGAAAAAAAAAGGTTTTGGTCTCAGTTCAATAAGTGGTTTACCCCAATGTTAACAATGCAATTGTTTTAAGGAAACTTGCTGAAGCATCTTCCTAGTAGTGTACAGTTTCAGCATACTGTATGTTGCCAAAGGTATACAAGTCAGACATTTGCTTTCATGATTTCTCAAGCAGGTTTTATTTAAGCTGAATTTGATAATTATTCAAGCTGAGTGCTGGGGGCATTGGAACTTTCCTCTAAATGCAAAGTGACACAGGCACACTGAAAACACTTAGGCAAACATTAGGCATAATGGCAGAAAATGCCACAGGTAACATCAGATAACACTGACTAAACAAGTTCAGCTTCACTGTCTTACATTAAATATCCTTTAAAAAAGGTAATTATAGTGGTTTTGTATCTTTATTTATTTATTCATATGTTTCTTTCATTATTATTGTTTGATGTTTGTATATTTTTTTCTTTTTTCAGTCTAGTAAATAAGAAATGTTTTATAGGACTACCAAAATGTGTTATATGCAGCCAACAGGTACTACTCTTGGCGTCTTTTTCACATTTTACACTGCTCCTGTGTTGAAAGTCATGTTGTTTACAAAGCTCAATAGGTCAAGCTAAAATTTACCCAAACAAGGAAATTAGTCACAGCAGTGACTCATCCCCTTCCTTTTGAAAGCCTTTATTGGACATTCCAATGAGAGACAGACTGTCTGAAAGGAGATAACCACTGTTGTGCTTTTTTTAAATAAAATTCCTGGTGTTATGGAAATCTTGTGTCATGGATGATGTATGTAAATATTTATTTGTGAAACAAAGAACATGCATAAAAATATATCAGAAGGTCATAGCAACTTACCTTTCTTGCTCCAACCCTGACACTGCTCTTCTGTCTCCCATGGCCATGAACACGTCTGGGTGTCCTGGGGTATCTCGGGCATGCCAAAGGGCCATAAAATCTATTTAAGCTTAAGCAGGAGACACTGTCACCATTCGAGCATGGTGTCAGTGTCTACTGTTCCCTGTGCATCCAGGCCCCAGTTGCCAATCAGGTTGTCACCTTCTGTAGTGCTGTTGCTGTCCTGTCCAGTACAATTCACTCCAATACTGTCCAGTTTGCTTCAGTTCAGTCCACTACTATCTTGTCTGCTTAAAATCAGTCTGCTAGAGTCCAGTCTACTTCATTCCAGTCTGTTTGGTGACCTGGAGGTAGCTTGCAGCTAAGTCCAATCTTCCATGAAGGGTTCCTGGCAGAACACCAATTAACTTCAGTGGAAGCGGTTGTGTTTAGGTAAAGGGTCTAGTTCCACCTCCCACATTAGCTCGAGGTAGGAATATTTTTTACAGTTCATTATACAGATGTCTTGCTCTTTCAAAATAAATGTAAATTCAATCACTAAAATCTCAATCCTGAGCAGGAGGACTGCAGATTACTCCAGTCAGATACTTACCATTAATGAAGACAAGTTAGGTTTAACTGGCCAGCTATATTCCTCTATCCCTCTGTGCATTTGCATTTGGGACCTAGTACTATAGTGCTATAGACATTGTCCAATACTAGATCCTGAAATTAGTCTCTACAGAGTAATAATATCCACCTAGAAATATGGAGATATCTATTCTCACTCTGTAGTCCACACCGCAGAAGATGGTTTTTAGCTATGAATGTTGTGGTATATACTACATATCCGGTTTTATTATGCATGTTGTTACCTTTGTCTTCTTGATTAAGCTGGCAGTGAAATGTGTTGTACTGAACCACTCCCACTTTATTTAGTGGAGAAGCCATATGTAGTAGTTGCTATATTCGAGTTGAACTACGTAAGAGGACCATTGTGTCTTATGGCATTTAATCTGTGCAAACACACTGTAAATGGTACTAGATTTCCATATAGTAAGAGGTGTTGATTCCGAGGTACATTTAAACCATGCAATATAATGTACCTGTTGCAAGTAATTACATATCTGCAAAATGCAAATGTTATATTCATTTACTGAATGGAATGTATGATTTTATTCTGTTTGATGTTCTTTTTGGCACCTTCAAAGACCCATTTATTAGTCTATCTGCATTTTAAAGCAGAACTAAATGTAAAAAAAAAATAAAAAACAGGTAGGCTTTTTATTACAGAAGAGACATGCTATGTTTTTTCTGTTATAAAGTACACTTATGTGCCAATTCCCAATCCTCTACATAATGTACACCAAGCTATGCATGTACAGCTCAGTTTCCATTCCAGCACAATGCCAGGGCACTCATGAGCAGGACTGACGTCATCCTGCGTCAGTGAATCAGAATGGCTTGGGAGAGGATGCAGCACTGGTGAGGAAGTTTGTGAGCATCAGACTATAGGAACTAAGCTAAGTATTTGTGCCTTTAGTTCCATTTTAAAGTTTAACTTTTTTTTTCTATACAACTTTAGTTAGCCTATTTACCTGTAGTGAAGTATGCCCCATGATGTGTGGACAGCTGGATCTGTAGAAATCTTCACTGCAGGACTGCCCTACTGCTGAATGCCTGGCGCCATGGGCATTATCAGCTTCGGGTCTCCAGGCTCAGCTGAACTAAAGATGTTCATGCTTCCCATTGAAAAGTGTTCTTTTTATGATTACACTGCCTGTATCATAGTCTGTGAATAAGGGAGAGAATCCTATATCTGATTAGACTATCTCTTATTCACAGATCGTGTTACAGGCAGAGTAATCAATAGACAAACTTTTCTCTTTGGAGGATAGGACAGGATGGAGCATGTCCCTGTTAGATCATCTTTAGTGTAGCTGCACCCAGAGATTCAAAGCGCATTTCAAGTTCATCAGTAGTGGCTATGGGGGTGCAGACCACACCCAGGTGACACTCGCCAGAGCAGTGACACCAGTTCTGCAATTTACAAGCTGCCGCTGTCATTTTCTCTGAGAGCTGTCTGCAGGAGGCAGGACAGCTCTGGATAGAGGGTGGGGCTGCCTGAGTTAACAGCAGGTGATTGGTTGTTAGAATGCAGGATGGTTCTAGCAACCAATCACCAGCTTGCAGCTCCTGCCCTCTGTCCAAATCCGCTGTTTCTCCAGCCCTCTGCACTCTCTGTGTAAGGTAAGACAATTGGAGGGGCAATGTGGGAAGGAGCTGAGGACAGTAATGGGGTTCTGTGGGGGGGAGCTAAGGATCGTAATGGAGAGCTGTGGGTGAGGGCAAGCTGAGGACAGTAATGGGGCGCTGTAGGGGGGGGTGGGGCTGAGGACAGTAATGGGGTACTGTGGGGGTGTGTGGACAGTAACAGAGCGCTGTGCGGGGGGCAGTAAATGGGGAGCCTGAAAACATTAATTGGAGACTGAGGACAGTAATTGGGGCACTAGGGACAGTAATGGGGGTCTGAGGACAGTAATGGGGGTCTGAAGATAGTAATTGGGGGGCTGAGGACAGTAATTGGGTGCCTGATGACTATAATAAGGGTGCTGCAGACAGTAATGGGATCACTGAGGACATTAATGGGGGGTGACTGAGGCAATAATGGGGTGACTGAGGACAGTAATAGGGTCACTGAAGACATTATTGGTGGGGACTGAGGACATTAATGGGGTCACTGAGGACATTTCTGGGGGGGGGGGGCTGAAGACAGTAATGGGGCCTGAGGACAGAAATTAGGGGACTGAGGACAATAATGGGGGCCAGAGGAAAGTAATTGGGTCACTGAAGACATTAATGGGGGGAGAGCTGCACTGATGCCCTACTGCCTGTCCTGCTTGGGGGGGGGAGGTGACACCATGTTTTACCGCACCAGGTCCCACCAACCCTAATGACGCCACTATTCATCAGCAGGAAGAGGACAGGGCATTCCAGCAGTGAAAATTTCTACAGAATCCAGCAGCCTGCACATCATGGGACTTCATTACAGGTATGTAAATGGTGCTGTTTGTTTATATTTTCTTTCTGTGATTAATATGCTTGGGACTAAAGAATAGTTTTTATTGTTATAGTCAGGTAAATATCAAATACTGCATATGAATATTTCATATTTGCATTTCCAGTAAATAGATGGTGCCCAAGACTTCATAATTACATATTTTGTAAAGCTAAGATTTTATATAAATAGTAAGCAATATATAAAACATCAGTTTAAAAACTATAAACAAAAGTAAACCTGTCATTTGTCCATGCAATGCAGAAAAACGGAATACCTTCCTCCTACATGACAACACCGGTGCTAGGTAACTAATCAGGTAATCAGGATTGTATCATAGGGGTAGAAAGGGAATCATCAGTAGTTGATAAGGTTCAACTCCACATTGAGGTAGGATTCGCTGTGAATTCTGGCTGTTTGCAGTTTGCCTGACCAGTGAACATATGGGCGCATTCATCCAAATGTAGTGCTACCCTCATGAGGGCTGCTGTGTTGTGAGAACCCCTAAGCTCTGCACAGCCAGGCAGCATGTATTTTTCATACAGACTTGCCTCCAGGAGACAATAACCAGTCCGTTAGCTTGGTTTTGTTATTTTATTAGTGGAAATAACTTGAATAGGGAAATAGGGATTATAGGATGCCCAGTTTGGCTTGAATAAATGAAGCGGGGACAACCTCCTTCCTACTGTATGTACAAAAACAGATCCTGGACTGTTCTTTTCCTTGAAAGGCATCAGTCATTATGGATCAGTAGCAACAGCCATTTTTGGGAAAGGAACTAGCAGCCTCTCAAAAATCAGCTTAGCTTCCTGTAACTAAATGCTTTAATGTCTCCTCTCGTCCCCATAGAGCTGCTCCCAGCTCCACAGAATGCAGACACTACCAGCCCTCCTGGCTTCTCAGACAATCTCCTGTGACAAGGGTAAAGAATTGAGCCCAGCTGTCCTTTGAAAGCTTGCTACATGTGGCAGTCTTTCCCCTTGTGCATCCCAGGGCATGCTGATGTACTCACTCTGTCCTCTTTGCTCCCACTGTTCCAGGTCTTGATCCCATTCATGCTGCACTGCTGAATGTATCCTCCTGAGCCAGCCCGAGCCTAGCCTGGAGACTTCCCTCCCAGACCTAGGGGATCCCTCCCAGGCACTAAAAGTCTCCTCAGCACTACATCTTCCACTCGACTCCCCTGTCAGCCTGACTCTCCCATATTTATGGGCCAGTCAACCACTCTACCTGGGCCTCCAAACCTTGGATTGGCCAGATCCCCGGAAACATGCAGATTAGGTCTACACCCCTTCCTGCTTACTGATTTATGAAAGGTTCTATGGTCCTCCAGAGCCAGGAGGAGGCGTTAGAGCCCCAACCTGTTAAGTCATACAGCTGACCTGCAGTAACCCGACTTCAATCACAGACTCACACAGTTACCACGAGTCATACACAATGATTTTACCTGCAATACACTACACGATTCTAGTAGTACACTAGAGAGTGCTACACAAACACCAAAAGCGAATTCCTATAATGCTTTGCCTGACCTGTGAACTGTGGTCAGGTGATTAAGTGTGGCCAATAAAAATGTATGACAGATATGCTAGCCTCTTCCCTATCAGAGTCAGCTAACCCAACAGACATTTTATGTCAGTTAGTGTTGGAGTTGAAGTAGTGAGGACAGCCAATAGTGATTGCAGGGAAAAATAGTGGTACTGTACAGTGCCAGTGTACTGCCTATGGAGCTATAATATATACAGTGCTGTATGATGCCATTGCTATATTACAAAGAATTTAGGTGTGGCGGGCTACAGAGAGTGGTGTGTATTTTTACGCCCCCCCCCCCCCCCCCATCCTACCCTTTTCATTGTGGTGTTTGGTGCTGCATTACTGTTAATTACATCATAGTGCCATCAATTGTATTCACGGTTAACAGACCCAAAAGTTCTTGTTAGGGCTACTTATTTTTCTGTGTTTCAGCAATAGGGATCAGCCAAATGTGTCTTGGTTCAGCATGAGGGATGTTTTTTTTCAAAAAAGTCAATGGATGCTAATAGGCAAGGGATTGTCAAACAAAGGGCATGAGGAGCTGGATTATGGGGGACATATACTAATGCAAATAAAAGAAAAAATACACCATGAGAGAGAAAATAACTTTTCAAAAAGGCTGAAAGGGCAACATTAGAAATGCACCTTCAAATAGGTGCATTTTCTTCAAATAACATGCTTGGGGGATACCTTCCCATATGGAAGAAAAATATACTTGAAATATATTTTAAAAATATTCTTCCCAAATATATTGCCATATATTTGATTTACTACAATTTTGGCCACATTCAATATATTTCAAAATATACTTCAATAAATAAATATATACTGTATGTGTGCTTATATATACATATATACACTGCATGTTGAAATATGTTATTATTACAAAAAATATGAAACATATTTTTAAAAATACATTTCAAATATACTGTATGTCTTTAAAAATACAAATCTACATTTTTGGAATGCATTTACAAATATATGTAAAAATATATGTTAAAAATGTAAACAAATCTGAAGAATATATTTAAAAAAAAATATTTTTAAAAATAACAAGAATATTTGTGGCTAATGTCTCTATACATTGTAGTGTAACAGTTCTCTTTTTTTCTTTATAACCTTCCTGGTCCCTGCACAATAAACTGCAAGCTAATAAAGGTTCTTACATACCATGTATGAAGTATGTAAAATATTTTGGATATTTTGGTTATTCTTCTGTTTCAATATTTTTTTTAAGAAAGTTTTGTTTTAAGAATACAACAAGCTCAAGATACTCCCATGCAGGGACAGAGCAGAACAATAACACATAAACAGATACATCCTGCTGACTTGTATTAGCCAAATAACGGAATGTCCAATGACATCAAGGAGGGACGGCAAACAGCCGAACCAAATAATAGCAGCAGCAATCCATCATATTACCGGAAAAAGAAGAGAAAAAAAAAGGTTAGAAGGAAGGAAAAAGAAAATATAAGGAAAAGAAAGGAAAACTAGAAGAATCACGGATCCAGGGCTAGCACAGGCAACGACTACAAGAGGCCATAACTAGTAGGAGGCAGGGATGGCAAGGAATAACGTATCCAAGGTTCCCAAACGTTAAGGAATCTCGGATGAGAATCACGAAGAATGCTAGACATCTGTTCATTGATCAACATAGCATTCATCCGGGTCTTCACCCCCTGTAAGACAACCGAAGGGTTTCTCGAAGCTTGAGCTATAGCACGTTTGACCGAAATAAATAGGTAGGATGCCAATTTCTGCTGAGACCTAGACAGACCCAAAATTGGGCAATGCAGGAGGGCCACCCTTTCATCCCTACAGACCGAAGTATGAAATAGCGTTTGCAACAAACCAAAATCCCTAAACCAGAAGCCTATGAATCGCGGGCACGACCACCAAATGTGCAAGACATCCCCACGTAGACAACAGTGTCGGAAACACCTATCTCCATCGGATTAAAGTGAGCAGTACGAACCGGGACCCAGTACCACCGCAGGAGAACTTTGTAGGCTGCCTCAAGAGTGACTGTATTGAATGAACATTTCGCCACCATCCCCCAATGTAGAGAGTCTGTGCAATATTTTGGTGTCTTTTTCCGGGAATTAAATACACTCTAAAGCTGACTGTCATCCCTCCTGTTCTTACCAAAGATGGCTAAATACTGACTATGAAGTTTGAGTTCAGTATGTACACCTAAATACAGAATTTTGGGCTGTAAAATTGTATACAGTTAGTTATTTTCAAAATACATCATACTTCAAAAGATTAAATGCTGTACAATAATCCTTTCTCTGGTCACTGACATAATCCACTATAATTTTGAATTTACTTCAAAACCTGTTTCATCTCTCTCACTTCAAATGGCGCAAATTAAAGCAACTTACATGATATGCAGCATGTTTGTGCTACATCTTTGCCTCTTGTCTCTGACATAATCTGCTATAAATTGAAGTTTATATAAAACTTGCCTTTTCTCACCCTCTTCAAACTAAACCTAATAGGGCTTTCGTTTTGTGTGGCAACATTGGTGCAAGAATTTTGCCTCTTCGAAAAAATCCACAATAATCTTTAATTCACTTCAAAACCTGCCTCATCCCTCTTCTCTAAAAGGCTTACATGATGTGCATAATGTCTGTGCAATATTTGTACCTCTTGTCTCTAACATAATCCACTATAATTTTTAATTCATGTTAAAATCAGCCTTATCTCTCCCTCTTCAAATGCAGCCCATTAAAGGTGTTTACATGATGTGCAGCATGTCTGCGCTATACTTCTGCCTTTTGTCAGAGACATAATTCACTATAGTTTTAAATTTACATTAGATCCACATCTGTTGTGTCTACTACTTATCAACTACTACTAACCTATCAATTCTAGCTTATTGCTGTTGGAATAAAAAAATCATGCAGCACAGCAAAACCTAAAAAGTTTAAGTTAAAATTATTCAGATAAGGGCTTTGCAGCTTTTGTGTAAGCCAAATAATAGTTTACAATAAGAAAAAAAATATTATTTCACAAATTATATCATGACCAGAATATGGTGTCACTGATCTTGTCTTCGAGAACCATACTGCTCTATAACACATATATAACTGCATATAACTTTTTTTTGATACAATTACATGTAGTGCGCTAACTCCTCATCAAAAGTATATAAAACCCAAGTAAACAATAAGCATAAGTCCACAATAAATCAACTGTGAAAAAGTAGTGATCCAATCCCAGATTCAAAATGTCCTAATATTGTGCTGTCATCCACTTTCCAAAATCTGCTGGTAGTACCTTAAGGTTCGACCTACATATTATAATAGGTCAAATGCGTTTGTTGGAATGTATATCCTTCATATTGTGATAAATCCGTGTTTTACTCCCTCCAAATATATCTTCACTCAGTCATGGCTCCAAATCGTGCATAAAAAAACAAAATACATTATGTAGTGCAACACCGTTTAAATAAACTACACACTCAGTGAACTAAACATATGCACTCACATTGAACAGAACATAACGTGCTCCACAACAAAGTGTTTCAGTATTCACATTATCCAGTGTGTACAATTATCCATACTGCTTCCCATCACCAATAAGTCAGCCATGCACTCACCTTCTTCCTTGACCTATATTGAAAATAGGTCACAAGCACTTTAAACGTTAATCAATCTCTGGTCATTCACTGCTATCCGTTAGTGCTATCCATTAGTGACTATTTCCTTGGTACTGGCCCTTTAAAAGACCAGACTCCAGAGTTCCCACTAGGATGGTATATGCTCAAGGGAAAGAAGGATAATTCATAGTGCAACCCCATATAAAATTCCACTTTACTCTAATACCAAAAATCACTCTCACCGCACTTTCCAGTTTGTGCGATACTGGAAGTGACCTCACTAGGCTCCGCCCGCCACGGTGCATCACTGGTCACATGACTTCCGCAGGTTCAGGCATGAGGTATTAAGGAATGAAAATATAATAGCCAATTTGGAGTAGTCTCTACCTTTTTAGGTTCGTTCTCTCAACAGTAATTCATAAAAACCTAAATATGGAAAACACAGGATCATTGGGTTTTATTTATTTAAAGTACAACTGAATATACAGTATAAGGCAAAAAGTTTTTTTGTTTTTTTTTAAATTTTGGACAAAGTGGAGATGGATTAGAGCCCCTGTCAGGTTTCCATTGCAGTCTGTGTCCCTGTTAGGGAGATCCAACTTCTCTATTTGTCTTGTTTACCATTGTTTATCATTAAAAGTGAAAGTAGAGGAAAATCCCACATCTCCCAAATACCTATCTATTGTTATATGCGCTCCTACTATGAAGGCTCTGAAAATGATAGAGTTAGGACTGCAGTATTTACAGAGGTCCATTGACGTGGGCACTGTGGCCTATGCATATATTTACAAATGTATGTAAACAAAATCCCTTGGTTTTAATGTAAAATGTTAGAACAATTTGGTTGTTTTGCAGGCGAGCTGGTAAGTATGCCAGGAAATCTTTTGATTGTTTACAAGTGCACCATATGTATGGTATTTACAGCATGTTCAACCTCCTTAGCGGTTTTCCCGAGTGTAGCTCGGGGTAAAATTTCAACACCAAGAGCGGTAACCCCGAGCTACACTCGGGCTTACCATGCAGCGTTGCTCAGGGGGTCCCTGCAGCACTTACCTTGTCCTTCACTCCGTGATGTGTCCCCTGCAGCGTCCCCGGCCATCTCCTCCGGCCGATGCCGGCATCCGGCTTCCGTGTTCTGGTCCCTGTGACGTCGGGACGTACGGGCGCCGGAACCGGCGGGAAATTTGAAATTTTTTAAAAATGTCATTTTTGCTGTCAATGCTGTTTCAATGCATTTCACATATATTTTGTCCCTACTGCTTTGTCCTGTGCCCTGCCTGCATTTTGACTGTTCTTTCTGCCTGGAAACTTAGAAAAGTCCATGGCGTTCAAAAAGCGTCCCTTTACGTCAAAAGTGGTTTTAGAACAGCGATAGTAAATCAGAACCACTTGCAGAATTGAGTGATAATGATTTGTGGGGAAATTTTACATCAGACACTGAAAACGATTTTGCGACTTTGCTCAGCGATGTGCGAATTTGCCTCTGTATTTCAAATTTTAGTGTTTTTGGTTTGATTATATTATTGAATTAAATTTATTATTATTATATTATTATTTTTTATGATTATTTATTAAATTATAATTTATGATTTCGTGTTTCAAGTTTTATCATATCCGGAATGTTTACTAGACTCTTGTTCGTACAGATTTCAGTGAGTTATTCCTAAAAATTACAGCCTACAATAAAAAACTACATATTTCCATGCAAAAAAATGGTACCGCTTTCAGCACAAAAAATCGGAAAGAATCATACCGCCAAGGAGGTTAAGGTATGGTTACAAAATGTCATAAGTGGACGCCTGTGCAATGCAACCAAAATACTCATAAAGGGTATAGCCACATGAAAGGCTGCTTTAAACTGTCGTTTCCATATGAATTTATGCGTACAGAGATGACACATACAAAGGAATAACTTTTCTATTCATTGCTTGTTCACAATTGAGGCTGGGGGTGGTGGTGGTCGTTTTAATGCCCCTACCCCTTACCCTAAATGCAACACAGTGGCCAGAGGGGGTTGTATACATGCAAAGCTTTGCAATGGTGGCAAGGATTATACCCCCTGTTGTGTCCAGCAGGATTTTAAGGGTTAAAAGAGGTGGGAAGAGATAACATATCACCTCCCACCCACCTGTCAGCCGCCCTCTGAAAAACAAATCTCTGCAAATAGCTTTTCAGAGGGGTGGCAAAGGCTGTCACAAATGCAAATAAGCCCTTAGGAAGTATAATACCTTGATGATAAAATAATACCAGTAACTTTGGCAATGCATACAGTAAAAGTGACAGCATTAAAATACTGTGATATCTGTCAGGACCGGCTTTGTTTTCTGTTAGACACCCTTTATTGTTTTTATATTTACAACACTTACCTTCCTACATTTACAGTTTTTTAAATTTCTCTTCTCCTTCTGTTGGATAGTTAGATATCTCACTTTATATCGGTTTTAATGAGATGTCTGTTTGTCTATGGCCAGCCTTAAAGTGGAATTAAACCAAAAAGTAAACATTTATTATATTGCAGCCTACCAATTATTAGATGTGGTGGCTGCATTAGTTTTCTTTTTAAGGCTTTCTTTCTTCTATTTTAATTTGGTGACCCAGCCAGTAGGTCTGTTGTTTTTCAACAGAATATGCTATATTTCAGATGTATTAGTCACAGGGATGAGACAAACCACTGAACACTGGCAGGGGTGCTTACAATGATCAGTTTTATTTATTTATGTAAAACCCTTATTTCAAAAGGAAAAACAGTTTGCTGTAACTGCTTATAAGGTGTTAGCTGGAGTTTGGCTTTAATTTGTTAGTGCATTTAAATCTGCAACTACATCTAACACTACCTTCCTCCATAACTGTCAGTTCTGTTGTTCAGAGGTTCCCCCTGTGTTCCTCCATCCATATTTTCAGCACTCTAATACAGGAGGTGTGTTACTGGCCAGATCACCAGGTAAAAATAGAGGGGAAGAAAAACAAAAAAAGAAAACCACTGCAGCTACCACATCTAATGATTGGTAAGATGCAAGATATAACATTTTGGTTTGGGTTTACTATCACTTTAAGTGATAGACAAAGGAGGGAATGGGAGAATATTATCAGTAAATCTGATATGAGAGATTTCTATTTCCAAAAAGGTTTGCAGAAGTGCATTCCATTTCAACTGTAATCAGTCCTAATTAGGTAAAACTTAATCACTTTAAACCTCTTGCTTGTAAATGAAATGATGCTGAGCTGGGTTAAGTTATTACAGGAAGGTGCAGTTGTCTTAATTACGCAATTACTAGTCTTACTTTGTTATATTTTAAGGCAAGAATTGTTTGTTTCAATTAAAGAAAATTAAAATCTATTTAAATGACAGAAAGTAATTATTACAATATTTAACTTTTTTATTCTTAGCAATTATATTTAATATTACAGAAAGCATGGCCTAATCATTTTCAGTAAGGAGAAAAATTATATTTGAAGGAAAAAAAAAGTATCTGTAATTACATGCAGAGCAGAATCTTTATTAGTCACGTATAGTTTGAGATATATAATATATATATATATATATATATATATATATAAAGAGAGAGAGAGACAGAGGGCAGAGAGAGAGATTGAGAAACAGACAGAGAGTGATAGAAAAACCTGAAGTCAAGCAATCTACAAAAAGCTACAAACTCTGTAATAATTGATTAGGATTGTATTTTTAGTACTTTTTTTTAAATTACGTTTTTCATGAATTTCTGCCTGGTGGGTGTCTTTTTGGCTGTATCATGTGTTTTCAAGTAGCAGGATAAACCTCACTGCTGCCCAATTATTCTGTCCATAGCTGTTGTCAAGAGCTTAAATCCCAACTGAACTTTTAGTTTAAAGTGATAGTTCACCTTTACAGAAAAAATGAGAACCAACACCGAACACCAGACACCTTCCCCAGTCCCTACTATACTTACCTCCAAGGTTGCCGAGCCATCAGCACCCCTGCAGCCTCTCCAGCAGTCCAGTGATTTTAAATTCCCACTTTTCTCCCTCTTCCCCTTTAGCACTTTCAGGACAGACCTGATGGATTCTGATTGGTCAGTGCCATCAATGTGCCTGTTGAACCAGTGCAGAGGGACCACACAGAGCAGGGGTCCCTTTCTGTAGCATTCCATGTCAACAACCACAGACCCTGAAGAAGGCTCTTGGTGAAGAATCACCAGCCATAATTATAGGCATGCAAGGTACAACTGAAAAAAGAAGGCATGTGCTTTGATAATGGGAAGGTAAGCTTTATTTACCTTTCAACTGTGGGCTTACATAGGTGTAAGATAAAAGTTTTTGTAAAGTTGTCTTGAAATACTTCCCTATAAGAAGGAATCTTTAGGCTCTCATAGAGTGAATGCCACTTTGGTGGATCCAGCATAATATTGGTCTTTTAAAAAGGAATATTTTAACCACTGGTCTGAAAATTCCCCATTGTGTGTCTGAACAATTCCAGGATACTGTGTGGTACTATGGCAGACTGGCATCAATGTGTTAAACTTCAAGCCATCTAAGAAGGGCTTTTTGTGATACCCCCTGCAGCAGTTCACAGCAACATCCGGAAGTGACAAGAGACACTTTGGGGTTGATTTATAAAGGTAGATAGGCTGCTCACTTTGCAAGCTATTTTCCTGTAGCTTTGTGAATGAGATGAAGCTCTGCTGACATCCATCATCCAATCACAGGCAAGTAAATATACAGTTTTTTTTATTTTTTTGCATATGGTTGGGTATGTTCACCGCATTCACCAAGCTCAGCAAACATTCCTTTGCAAAGTGAAAGCTCCTTTACAAAATGTACAGCCTATTTCCCTTTAGTAAATCAACTTCCTTTGAGCAGAAATAAGTCAAGGTTCTTCAAGTAAGAGACTTGTACTGTAACACCATGTCCAGCTGTGGAGCATTCTCCTTAGACATGCTATGGTACAGAAACAGGTAATATAGACAATTATTTACTCACAGACTGAACAATTGTCATTTAGAGGATATTGCCTTTGCATTAATTTTATAAACTATCTGAAATAATTTCTCTTTTATTTCAAATTGTGAAGATTAGAAATCACCTTAGGTTATCCTGTTATAAAAAGCAGGTGGTACAACACCTGTAGTATTACCTATTTTTATTGCTAATGATATAATATCTTGATGATTATATCATTTCATCATATGTAACTGATATCCTCATGTATATATCATGTAGTGCAGCCTTCCTCCCACTGAGGTTTATGCCTTCAGTAAAAGCAATTTGTGACCTTATAACTTTATGTTCTTGCACAGCTTCATACTAATTACACAGCATGCACTTGGAATTATGTCATATGTACTATTAATGCATAGTTATAATAGATAATTCAGAAGATGCCAATTGCTGTGGATACATTTCAGTCATTGTACATACTACTGATGGACCATTATAGAGATGTGATTTTTTCTGGCGATTTAGAGATTGACCCTTTCCAGACCAATTGCTGTTGACGAGCTGAGTTTTTAATAAAATCTGATATAACTTTCAGTATATATTTAGAGCATGGTGTTTTTATTAACAATATCTGTTGAAATTTAAAGGAGGACTCTCATGAAGGTGCATTTGCAGACCTAGGTTAAAAAATTAATAGAAGAATAAGGTAAATACAGGTATCCCCCCCATTTGCGCCTCCAATGGTCCTCTATTGTCATATAAAGAAAATCCCTACATTATCATCCAGCTTCACTGCTCCTCCTCTATGCAAAACACAGTCTATGGTATGTGTGTAAATTTTTGAGCAGTGGCAGTGCTCAATTGCCGCTACTTCTTGTGTGATGAGTCCACCTATCCCAAGCACGCTGGCCTCAATAGCAGATATCAGTCACACACGTCAGTCCCAAAAGCATCCCTGCATACGTGAGCAGCATAGGCAGATCATTATTGTGAACGCACCTGTGTTTAGGAGTGTCTGGGACATCCCTTCCCCCTGCCTTAATGACACAGCTTGTCTCCGAGAAGAAGATAAGCACCATCCATGAAGTCTTATTAGATAACATTCCTGCATGGTCAAACAACGGTGAGGAGAGAGGGGCATTGTTGGTCACGCAGTATCAGTTTGTAAGCCACACAGAAAGGTAAGGCAAGGTGCAAAATGTACTTTGTCCCCTAGGGGACTGGAGAAAAAAAAAAATGGGACTTCGTATTTAAGGACACTCATAGTTCCTGTGTGATAGTGTGATGCACAAGCCTTAGGAAGTATGAAAAATAATTCCTATATGCCCCTCAGTGCGTCAAATTCTCCATCACTTGTGTTTTGCATGTGTTCCCCCCTTAAACACTGCATCTCATGGTAGTTGGGTTTTAGCAGCAGAGGCATAGTAATCATTCCAAAAAGCAGTGGGCAGGACTAGGCGTTGCCAGCTGCTTATTAACATGGTGCATTACACAGACAAGTCTAACAGCCACACCCCTTATGATATCTTTTTACCCCACTGTAGCCTAAGCAGGCACAGCCTATATGAATGTGACAATGCTGCCCTGAAATCACAGGAGCAGTTCAGCTACACTGGCACCCCATCAGAAATTGCATTATGGATGACTTCACTGGCTGGATAAAACTTTGCATGGGGATACAGTAAAACTGTAAGTGCCTATGCACTTATATATAAGTGCTGCAGCACATAAAACTGTAAGTGCCTATGCACTTATATATAAGTGCAAAGGCACATACTTTTTGTTTGGAGATCATACAGTAGTTCTATCTTAAATAGCAACTTCATGCTTAAGGGTTATTTTTATTTAAACCCTCCTTAACTGGTTCACTGGGTAGCTGTAATATCATAATCACCCACCCAGCAAATCCAGCGCTGTCCAGCAGCACCGCACTTAAGGCATGACATCATGAAGAAGCCAACAGTCTCTTCCAGATCTCAGCAGCTGGCCTACTGGTGATACTGGTGACGCTCCAGACATGTGCAGTGTGTGCTATAGAGCTCCAAAGCCTCCTAGGATGTGAGACATGGCTACCCTAGGAGGCTTTTGGCAGGGTGGGACATCGTTCTAGTCTAGGTGAGAAAGGTGGGCAAAAGAGGTTCCCCTGACCCCCAACAAAAAATGTTTTGCAATTTAATGAAAGCAAAATAGAATAAAAATGCAAAAGCGTGTGAAGGTCAGCTTTAAGGATAACTTGTTAATTTAGTATAAGATATTGAAGAGGAACTGAACTTCTGAAGCCATGCCCAAAAAAGGTAGGCAGAGGGCAAAAGACTAATCATCAGTTTTGTCTGCAGTCTCCACACAGCTGATCTTTTCCCCATTTCTGCCTTATCATGCCATGTTCTGTGTGGAAGTGGCCATCTTGGTAGACTCAGGGTTTTGCTTCCCCATGTCACAGCCTCCAGCAAGGAGAACAGTGAGCACAGCAGTGACCAAATCTCACTCCAAATATCTTGATACTAACAGTCAGATGCAGCAGAGAGATTTCACACTGCAGAGGTACATCTTTAAAGTTATAGGTACATGATAGCCTAGGCACCTGCACATGCTAGGAAATGCACTGCTCATTTTCAAGAGGAATTTTAGACAAAAGTATGTTTTATGGTACTGCTTAGGCAAAATTACCGTATTTATAAATGTTTCCTATCATGGCTATGACAAATTAGATGGCACTACCCATTTGGGTTTGCAAAAATATTTTACTGGGAAACAGGGCTGTAGGAATTTATACACAAAAGGCTTCTCCATATTTCCAGTCAGCCTTCTGGAAAAATCAGTGAAGCCAAATAGCTGTTAAAACTGTTAAGACATGAAAATGACAAAAACAAATCTGGGTGGTATTTTTACCCGAAGTTTAAATTGCAGTAGCAAGTCTACACTATGCCATACCAGAAGTAAGGAGTTGAATTACCTTCATCAAGTGAATAAATTATATAATTTAACATGTATTCCTGCTAATATATATAGTACAATATTCTGCTACTACAACAACCATTCAAAAATCTTATTTCTTTGACATGACACAATCAACCAAAATCTGGTTGCTATTTATTTACACACTCCAAACAGCAGTTATTGTGCTTAGGGTTGTTTTATCTAAAAAAAATACAAAAAATGCCAACCATGTGGTAACACTTTCAGGCAGATAAAATGTGTTATTTTAGTAAATCTTTTATTTGAGAAGATAATAGAGTTGGATCATTTTATGTCTATAAATTTATGTCTATAAATTAATTTTTTAACCTAGGTCTGCAAATTCCTTCCATGCACATACAGCTAATTGTTACATTGCTATTCATTAACGTTACCCTTGCAGTCTAATTAACAGAAGAAGGGGATGGGTTGGTGCCTGAAAGATTAGCTAGTGACTCTAATGAAGTTTTTATAATTATATTTTTTAAAGACTTTAAACAGTGTGTATTAAAGTAAAATTAACGGCAAAACGGTGCTGGGGTCAGTTGTTTATGGAGGTTGGATTCTATAATTGGTGCAAGGTAGAAGGGAAGGGGGCAAGAATTATATCTAATTAACACAATGGAGGATCTAGCTAATAAACTCCTCCTCTCTGGTACAGATCACATGTATGTTGCAATATCCTGTTCCATTCTGAAACCTATTATTTAAAGGAATATGTTGTTTTATGGTGTATAGAACTGAAGATATTCAAATGTACAGTGTAGATTAAAATCAAATCTGAAGACAGAAGGATAAACAAATCATTTATGCCTCAACCTTAACTGATGTAACACAAGTAAGTAAATAAACCTGTCAACTGTAGAAAGTCATGGATACTCTAACATGGTATTCTAGGTAATTTGCAGGCTGCAATATCAGTGTTTGTATCAAGAGCTGAATTTCTTCCAGCGTACAAAAATAATTAAATTAACTTGGAAAGCCCTGTAGTTAATGGCTATTATTAGCACCATAATTAGACCTCTTTATTTAAAGGTTTCTTCCTATCCATCTAGTTAAAATTGTAATGGTTACCCCCTACAACCTTTTTCTCTGTTCTGATGGAGGGACTGCAAGTTTTACCACCGCACTTAATCAGAATGGATTGCAATTAACTAATTATCAGCTCCCTATCTGACTATCTTTCCTTCACATACAATTTCATTTGCAACTTGGATAATTCCAATTCCAGATTGATTCACATGTTAATGCTTCTGACTGCTAAATGAGAAGAGGTGGGCCAGAGGAAAGTACTGACCAACTCATAAATAGAACACTTTTGGTCTTCTTGGTAAAGATTGTATTTTTTCCTACATATCCATCTATATTTCAGTTCTCAACAAATATGCTATTATTTTTTCTGCCACGTTTATGTTTCTTATTGCTAACAATATTATACTATTGTTATTACATTATATTTTAAACAAAGAGCATTATTTATCAATGAATGAATACACGAAACAAAGCTGAGACCTTTGTCCAGTTTTAAAATGAGTTAGCCAAGTGAATTTGTTCTAGCAGTAACCAGAGATAAATGCTCTTTCCCAAACTTTTTCTGGAACTGCACTACACAGCATGCAGTAGCATCATAATGCAATACCATACTCCAAAATATACAAATCACTTTAAAAAAACATAGAAGGATACAAGGACATGCTCAGCACCCAAATGTCATGTCAAAGTGTCAAAGAAAAAAGTCCCAATGGGAAAAAAGTCCCAATGGGACTCTAAGAAAACGGAATTATATTGAAACAAAAATCAACATATAAAGTGAATTCCTGAAATGTGGGATTTATATGTCGATTTTTGTTTCAATATAATTTAGTTTTCTTAGAGTCCCAATGGGACTTTTTTCTTTCTTATTCCTATCACAAATTATTACATCACTAGTACTTCACAGTTATGTTCACCATGGATCCCTTGAGTGGATCATTTCACTGTTATTTTGTTTTGTGAGTGATTGTATACTGTATTTTATTTCACTGTATTTTCACTGGTGGCGTACTTAAATTGCGTTTTTTTGGTGGATGTGAGTCATTAGACCATGCTTGGATGATTTATACCAGTTTGTATGCATTCTATTCTATTTACAAAGTCCTTTTATATTGGTTATGCTACAATATATATTTGTATTAATCTGTATATCTGTAGGCTATTGAGATAGGCTAGTGTAGGAAGTAGTGTAGAACTGGGGTAGCGCTGCACCAATTTACTTCTTAATATTATCATTTATGACCAACAAATCTCTATATCCAGTGATCATGAAAAGAATGTACACTAGTAATTAGTCCATCCTCCACGTATGTAAGTGTACTTTAGTAATCCACATATAAATAAGGTGAGATCATGGTACTCCTTGACCCAACCGAGTCTTGATAACAAGTAAAAACACTTCAGAAGTAACATTCTTATTGAAATAAAAAATAACCCAGCAACATTTGGCAAGTTGGTGCACTTTCAAAAATCTGCATGTAATTCAAAGTAGCAACTAACACAGCATAAAAGCAAAGATGTTTCATAAAAATTAACAATTACACTATTGGCAAATCTTTGCAAAAGCAGAAAATCTTAATTTCCCTGAGTTACGCTGGAGAAATTAGCTTTCATATTTTTTTTATCTTTAATTAAAGGGTATGTTTTTTTCCGGGGACATTAAGAGTAGTGTAATTTTTTTAATTTAGTGTTTTTTGTTTCAGTGCTTTTTGTTGTGTATTTGATTTGTGTATGGTTGCCTACAATTTATTTTACCTTTTTCACTGTCTGATTTTTTCTTTTATTGGAAAAAGTTAATTAATAACACCAATGGAGGGTTGTGTTTTGGCACAAGACTTGGTCCAGGAAACTTGAAAATAGCTACTGTAACCCTCAGGATCCATTTAAAGTTCATTGCACCCTTAAAAACCAGCAAACAGTACTATAGTTTACCTTCCTCATTGACTCCAATGCATGTTGCCAAAATATCAAAATTATAATGAAATCTCCCAATTCTGGAGGGAAATTAAAACTCTCACCCCTTTTATTCAAAGTTTATAGTACAAAAAAAAAAAAAAAATAAGAGCTATTCTCATTTTGGCATCAATGAAAGGCCTCTGATTCTTTCATTAACCCCTTACTGATTAAAGGATGCTACCAGCATAGTATAAAAATGCTATGATTGAAAGAGTTTGAATCTGCAAAGATACAAAGCTCCCCCATTCCAAAAAGAGGTTGGAGAGATAAGGAAACCAAGCCCCGTAGAGACTCTTTCTCTCTTCAATTAGCAAACCCCATTGAAAAGGAAACACTTATAAGTAAACAAATTCTCATTCCTATGGATACATTTACAGGTTTTTATCATATGATCTGTATTTCTTTAAATGAAACAGTAATGATTTAAGAGGCAATATGTGATGTATGGGGTAATGATGCATCCAATGTGCCCCACATGTAGTCATAGCCATATTGTTATACTGTAAAGTCTTTGGGCCCTTGGCATATTCAGGCAACATTCTTACTAGTTGCTGTTAACACATCAAACCTTTCACTGATCTAAATCCAAAGAAGAATAACTTTCTCTATATGTCCTTGTGACCATTGTGTACAACATGGAAAGTGATGGGAAATCTCAAATTTTGAGTTCTCACTGGAGCAGGAATGGAGCAATGTTCCAATGTTTTTGTTAGGGACACAGGCAAAAACACCCTTTCAGTAAAATTAAAAGTGGTACAACCTCTGTCAGGTTATTGCTACTGTGTGTGTCTTCCTGTTCTGGCAGCACCCTCTCCCCTCATTTTTTTTTATTCTTTACTTAAGATTTTTAGCAGAATACACCATGCTGTAAAAAAGGCCAAAAACAACAAAAAAAAAACCCAGTGCAGTATGGAGGTATAGGAAAATGTAACATATAAAAAAAAATAACCGTACATGAGAACAGGTATAGTGCATATTAAGAAGGTCCCACGGGAACAAGGTTCACCTGTTACAACCCCCTCATTTTTTAAGAAGGGTCGTGAAATCTCCCCAGTGTGCTCATGAACATCAATGAAATATTGATGGAAGTGTCTATAAAAAAAAAACCCAGAACATTTGAATGGAGTTCAGCTTTAGGCACAACCCCCTAAAAATATTCTGCAGCTGGTGGTGAATTGAGGGATAATTACCATTCTAAGCTCCAATATAATATGATATGCTTAAAGTGCTGTGCATATGTAAATTTCATTTTTATTATTACCACCTCATGGTCCTCTTAAAATTGATTTTCAGTTTTTGGTGGGTGTTTTTATTGATTACACACCAGCATCTTTCATCTCTGAGACACCAGCAATAAATTTTACTCATCTCAAGTCAACCAACCTGCTTTAGTAATTACAAAGTCTTATCACTCTCACTGTGGGCCTTTTCTTTTGCTTTGTGCTATGCAGAAGTCATATAAATAGTGTGATTTAATTTTAAGCACAGGAGGTGTGAGACTCCACACCACTAGCAGAAAAGTCAGGACCTCAGGTATAGAAATCTAACTGCTAGAGTACTAAAGACATAAAAAGCTATTTGCATTAATTAAACATTTGTTTTTGGTTTACTGTCCCTTTAAAAGACTAAATAAGAACTTAAAGAGGAGCTTATCTTTCCATGTGGCTCCCTCAAAACCATTGCCATCCCTCAAAGCATGGATATAGAGCTTAGATCCAATTATCACTTTTGGTCTCTACTTAATTCCATTAACTCCCTTATGTGCCTTATTTATCTATATAACATACCTTTCCTGAATACCAGCTTTTCATAGCTAGCCTTGGACAGACACCAGTGAATAAGCTCAACTCAACAAGGAGAGATCCACAATAATTAACACAAGCTAGACTGTGAAAAATGCCTAAGTTACTGAGAGAATTCTTAAAGTGTGAACATGGAAATATTATAGATCCTCCAAGTCTTTCCACCCTAGAGCCAGTTACCAGGAGGGAGAGTGCACATCCCATGTGTCAGTATACCCCATGGGCAAAAGAAATACTAGGCCACTGTTAACTGATATTCATCTACTATGTCGGATTCCTAACAAAGCATATTTTTGTGATACTTGATTATTTTCCTGTGTGGTCAGTGAATTGATTTCCCAACCAATGTGTTAAAGGACAACAATTGGGATAATTATCTCACAAAGGAGTCTGTGCAAACCAGTTGTATTTATTATTGTAGGCATTTATCTAATATGCACTTAGAAAAAGTAAAGTAAAGTTAATTCTGAGTGTAAGAAAACACTGACCTTGATCTACTAAAGGAGTAGAGGATGTTCAACTTCAAACTGAATTTTTACTTTGTAAAGGGAATTTTCACGTATCTTAGTAAATCAAGTGAAAACAGTACATATTCACTTACCCAGTAATGTTCAAGGAAAATATAACATACATTCTTAGACAATACAACCTCAGCTCATTCAATAAATTGCTCCTTTTATTCTCCAATCTGTATTTGATACATCACCCAATATATCCTAACACCTACTCCAGACTGGAGTGCCCAGTGTTAGCTCACAGTTTTTTAAAATATATTTTAGCAAGTTCTGACATCATGCAAAAAGTAGTAGGATAATTACACTACCCCAGTTGAAGGTTTTTTTTATATTTTTTATTGAGTTCTCTAAAACTTTCAGTGTAAAGCCATAATCTCCATTTCATAAAGCATAATTTCCCTTTTGAGACATAAAATCTATTTAGAAAGTCAGTTACAATGTTGCTTTGGCTTAGATTACCAGTTTAACCAAAAAGTCAATAAACAGGAATTACCTTTTAAATCATTTCAACTCCTGAGCTACTAGCCAGGCCTTAAGAGTTACTCGCCACCAACAAATACACACAAACAAACAGAGACACCTGTACACACACACACAGACATGTACATACATACATACAGACACACACAGAGGCACATGTACACACACGCACAGAGACACATGTACACACACACACAAACAAACAAACAGAGACACCTGTACACACACACACAGACATGTACATACATACTGTGGCAGTGCGGTGTCCTGCCACGGTCAAAATCAAGCTGAAAACCCTGGATTCTCAACCAGGCAGGTTGAGGGGCTCCAGAGAGTTGATATATTGCAGAGGAAACTGGCTTTTCAGTTTCCTCATATATTCATGAAGTCTGTTTTGGGATCTGGAGCCTGGAGATTTCAAAGAGATCTGGGAGGGATGAAATCTCCAATCCGGGGTCCATGTTTTGAGAACCCCCAGCACACTGATTGCACAGGTGTGTGCAGGCCTTTTTATAGAGGCCTAACCATAGTTCTGGGCTCCACCCCGGCAGCTAGGAGTCAGCAGGGCTCCACCCCGGCAGACGGGAGGTCTCTGCCTTGGAGTCAGGTGAAAGCCAGACTAGCTGTGTGCTAGTGCCATATTTTGGGAATAGTCTGCAGGAGGCAGACTTAAAACTGTGTACAAGCCAGGAGGCTGAATATGATTTGCTTGAGGTTGGATACCCCTGCGTGGGAAGCATTTGTGTTTATTGAACTTTCTTGTAAATAAAAGTGGGCAAAAAAGCCCTTAAAAGAAGCGAGTTGCTGTGTGCTTTGAAGAAGCTCTACCACGTTGAAGCGAGTTCCCACAATACATACAGACACACACACACAGAGACACATGTATAGAAACGCACAGAGACACATGTACACACACACACAAACAAACAGAGACACCTGTACACACACACACACACACACAGACATGTACATACATACAGACACACACAGAGACACATGTATACACACACAGGCACGTACAGACACGTATACACACAGATACAGGTACATACACAGAAATACACACGCACAGACACATGTACATACAGACACATGTACACACAGACACATGTACGTACATACACACAAACACGCACACACATGTACACGCACACACACATACATGTACATACACGCAGACACATGTACAGATACACACAGACACATGTACATGCATACACAGACTCACACAAACATGTATACACACACACGCTAACAGCTCTCTCCTCTCCCCTGAAGCCACCACTGGCTGGCATATAGGATCATGTGACCAGAGTGAGCTGAAATTAGGTAGAGAGACACACACATACACATGTACACACACACACACACACACACACACACACACACACACACGTACACACATACATGTACACAGGTACACACATGCACATACATGTACACACACACACACACATACATGCACACACATACATACATGCACACACACACAAATACATGTACACACACACACGGCCCTATAAAAAGTTGCAGTACTTCGTTGTTCACTCACAGATCTGGGTACTGCACTCTAGGGGGTGGCAGAGAGCACAGCACACACTCCTTCCTTTGCTTTCACTGCGCTCAGCTATTGAGCATTCTGACGGCTCCCAGTGCCAATGACAGATCCGGCCTGAGCACCGAGCCTGCTCAGCAAGACGGCCCTGGGGGACACACTCGCCCCCACCATAATTTCCACTCGCCATTGGCGAGCAGGCGAGTGGAAATTTCAAGGCCTGCGTTATATACAATAATAAGTCTAGCAGATTATATTAAAGTAATCCCTGTTTACCCTTAGGAAAACATTATTCTGTGGGTATGAATGGAGGGGTCTGAAATGAGTGGGATTTCCATATCATTTACAGTATTTTCATTACTTAAACTCAGATGACTTGCCATTTCTGTGCGATTAACTCATCACACTCCAGCAACATATGCTAATGCTAGGTGTTAGACTGACAGAAGTCTTCATGAAAGTCTTTCCCACACCAGGGAAGGGACTGTGGGATGTAATGTTAAAGTGTGCAGAATGTGACTTTCAACTTAACGAACAGAGGCTTACAGCTCGGTCACATTTACACCTTTACCCTCTAACCAATGTCATTGACAAGACTTGTGAGATCCCTAACTACTTTTCATTCTCTTTTAAGACCTGGGTGTGAATCTGCACTTCTAATACCTTACTGAATGTGGTGGCCTGACTATATTCATAGCAGAACAAGCAGTCGCTATGGGGCCTGGGGTGGGGGAAGGCTATTTGGATGGCTGTTAAGGCAAATTAAACCACAGATAAGAATAGTTAGGTGTACAGGAGGACTAACCAGGATCATCACTAGTAACAAATCCCTATATGTACAGTAAGGAGCATTTGTTAAGCTATCTTAGCAGTATAGATGTATTGCCCTCAGAACCTTTACTACAGCCCAGCAGACTCAAACTAACTCCATAAAATCCTAGAGTATCTTCTCAACTAAAAACTGGTAAGACAGTTGAGGTTTGTACTTCTGCATAAAAAGTGACAGTTTAAAAAAAAGTTTGTTTGATGGCGGCCTCTCTGTGGCTCTTAAGAGCGTTGGCCGCTGTTGCTGTGTTGGTGTGGGGGGATGGGCTGGGGGTGGGACTTGGGGTGTTAATTGCATCTGTTTGCTGAATACCATTTCAAGTGGTTTCAATTGTTTTGTTTTTATGTTCAATGCGCTGTGCGTTTGATTTATTGTTGATGGGTTATAATTGCTGTCAGTGCCGGAGAGTGTCTTTGCGCTCTCCCTGATTGGAAGACTCTTCCCCGGGATTGTTTCTCTGGGCAGATCTATTCCACCACAGGGCTATTGCTCTGTATTTCCTGGTACATTGTTTCATTCATTTACTAGTACTAAATAAACAAAAATGAATGAGCGCAACTTTTCACACAACTAAATATAGGTTAGATATACGATAAGCTAATAGGGAGCTGCTAGCATAAAAGGCATACCTCGGCACCTCAGTAATATATATAATCAAAGAAATGCAGCGCTGAAATTATATTGACCATCAAGTGCAAGCAAAATGTTCAAAATAATTATTCTTTCATATAACAACTTAGAAGTCCTGTTAATGAAAAAGCGTTCCAAAATTGCAGTGGTCAAGGTGATGTGATATACTCCTGGTTACTCCATAGGGTGATAGTACAATAATGCACTTACCAGAAGTACATACAAACTGGGCGTTGTATGTAAATAAACCGTGGAGACTTCAGGGTCTGGTCACCAGAATGGCGTCATCTAGGGCTGCAGCAGACTCCCAGGAATGGTGTCACTCACACTTGGGGGTCATCATAAGCACACCAGAAGGTCCACCGCCGTTCAGACTCCAGGATCCACTCCTCCCTAGTTAGCTCGAGATGAACGAGCCCGGGAGGCAAAATGGTACCAATAGTGTAATCTCGTTTATTAGATCCAAAGGTTGTATAAAATTGCAGGGCACTCACATGCACAACAGTAAAGAGGTTATTCCATCAAACCTTCAAAAAGCATAGAAATCAAACATCTGGAAGAAACAGCGTCAACATAGGGGATTCCCCTGACATATTCTCAGACCTTGAACATCCCATTAAGCACCATTAAATCTATTATAACAAAATAGAAGGAATATGGAACCATTACAAACTAGACAAGAGAAGGCCATCCACCAAAAACTCACAGACCTGGCAAGAAGGGCATTAATCACAGATGCAACAAAAACATCAAAAATAATACTGAAGGAGCTGCAAAGATCCAGAGTGGAGATGGAAATATGTGTCCATAGGACTACTTTAAGGCATACACTTCACAAAATTAGGATTTATAGAAGAGCAGCAAGAAAAAAAAAGCTAATACACGTTTAAAATTTTTGGCCAACATGGGAAATGCCATGTGTGGTGCAAACCCAACGCTTTCCATCACCCTGGGAACACCAACACCACAATGAAGCTTAGTGGTGGTTTAACATACCTGGTGATGGAGTCTGATAGCAGAGGAAGGCCTCTCTTACAGCTCTGGCTCACGAGCCCTGGTAAAGTAATGGGGAACACCAGAGCATGGTAAGTCTTCTGCTGGTGGATGGGGATATGCGTCAGGTTGTGCAGGAACAGCTGACAGGTGGCATGCTGGCAAAAGGGAAGCTGGCTCAGGTACAAGATGAAGAGCAGAGGCTGGGTCAAACAGTCCAGGTCAGCAGCTGGCAGGCAGATCAGGCACAGACGGTAGGCAGAAGGCTAGTCGGAAGACAGGCTGGGGATGGTAACAACGAGGCAGATGGGCAGGAGGATGAGGCAGAATCGTAGTCCAGGGACAAGCCTGAGTTTATTGCAGGTAGTGTCCAGGCAAGGTCAGGAGAAGATCAGGTCGGCAACAGAAGAGTAATCAAAGAACAGATGAACAAATGCTTCATGAAGTAAAGAAGACCAAACGGCACTAGCTTCAGGTACTAGTGCAGTTTAAATAGTCCGTCCATCCATGCACACCCACTGTATGGCCAAGAGCAGAGTTTCTTTGGTTCTTGTGCCTTTCCTGACATGTGGCAGTATTATGCTATTGAGGGATGCTTTTCATCAGCAGGAATTGGAAAACTGGTCAAGACTAGAGTAAAGATGGATGCCACTAAATCCAGAGCAATTCTTGAAAGAACCTTATTTCAGTCTGCCAGACATTTAGGACAGAGGTACATCTTCCAGTAAGACACTCACCCTAAACACACTGATAAAACTATACTGGAATGTATAAAGGGAAACATTTACAGCAAATGTTTTGGAATGGTTTAGTTGAAGCTCAGACCTCAATCCAAAAAATCTGTGCCATGACCTGGAGACTTACAATATGTACATCAACACAACCCATCTAATGGGCAAAAATCCCAGTGGCTAGATATGTTAAGCTAATAGACACATACCCAAAGAGTTTTACAGCTGTAATTGCAGAAAATGGTGGCTTGACTTAGTATTGGGGGGAAGTGGGGGGGGGGGGGGAATTTGGAGATTTCGATTTTTGTCTTAATTGCTGTGTGTGCCACACAAAATATTTTGCTCCTTCAAAGTCATAGGCATGTTGTGTACATCACTTGGTACAAAGCCCCAACAATCCCATTTAGTTCCAGGTTGCAGTGCACCAAAACAGGAAAAAAACAAGGGGGTGAATATGTTCGCAAGGGACTGTAATGATAGAGTAATTTAGTACAGAAGCATTAACAATTACAATGTATTTAATAATATTAAAAAATACTCCTTTTCTCTGTGTCTCATACTGGAACCACCCTCATTGCCCAAGAGCAGTGTTTAAAACTCTGAGTACCACAACAATTTTTTATAGTAGCACAGGTGCCTGTTTCTCACTACCTGTGTCACTGAGAGTAATTTAAGTCCAGTTGGAAAGCAGTTGAAAATATGTCCCATAAAAAAGTGACAGAAGAAAGGTGAACCACAATAAGCTGCTAAAAATGTCAGCACAGGCAAATGGCCAAGGAGATGCATGAGGTTACTGGATATGATACGCAGGGCGCAACTTTAGACATGTCACTAGACATGTGAGAGGTTGCTTCTAAGAACAGCTCTTGTCAAGTTTAGCTTGTCTAGACTGCTGCATATCACTTACTACTCAAATTTCTTTTTGTTCTGGTATAGAGATATAAATACAGTATATTGCCAAAATTATTGGGATGCCTGCCTTTACACGCACATGAACTTTAATGGCATCCCAGTCTTAGTTCGTAGGGTTCAATATTGAGTTGGCTCACCCTTTGCAGCTATAACAGCTTCAGCTCTTCTGGGAAGGCTGTCCACAAGGTTTAGGAGTGTGCCTATAGGAATGTTTGACCATTCTTTCAGAAGCGCATTTGTGAGGTCAAGCAATGATGTTGGATGAAAAAGCCTAGCTCACAGTCTCTGCTCTAATTTATCCCAAAGGTGTTCTTTCGGGTTGAGGTCAGGACTCTGTGCAGGCCAGCCAAGTTCCTCCATCCCAAACTCACTCATCCATACCTTTATGGACTTTGCTTTCTGCAGTGGTGCACAGTCTTGTTGGAACAGAAAGAGGCTGTCCCCAAACTCTTCCCACAAAATTGGAAGCATGAAATTTTCCAAAATGTCTTAGTATGCTTTCGCCTAAAGAGTTTCCCTTAAGCCCAGCCCCTGGAAAACAACCCCACACTATAATCCCGCCTCCACCAAACTTTACACTTGACATAATGCAGTCAGGCAAGTACCGTTCTCCTGGCAACCTTCAAACCCAGACACAGAAGCGTAATTTGTCACTCCAGAGAACATGTCTCCACTGCTCTAGAGTCCAGTAGCGGTGTGCTTTACACCACTGCATCCGACACTTTGCATTGCATTTGGTGATGTAAGGCTTGGATGCAGCTGCTCGGCCATGGAAACCCATTCCATGAAGCTCTCTGCACACTGTTGTTGTGCTAATCTGAGGGCCACATGACGTTTGGAGGTCTTTAGCTAACTGACTCTGCAGACAATTGGTGATTCTGTGCACTTCAGCATGCACTGACCTCGCTCTGTCATTTTACGTGGCCTACCACTTTGTGGCTAAGTTGCTGTTGATCACAATTGCTTCCACTTTATTATAATACCACTAACAGTTGACCGTGGTCTATTTATTAGTAAGGAAATTTCACGGATGGACATATTGCACAGGTGGCGACCTATCTCAGTACCACGCTTGAATTCACTGAGCTCCTGAGAGCGACCCATTCTTTCACAAATGTTTGTAGAAACAATCTGCATGCCTAGGTGCTTGATTTTATACACTTGTGGCCATGGAGGTGATTGGAACATCTGAATTCATTTATTTTGCGGGTTGTCCCAATACTTTTGGCAATATAGTGTATATATGTATATAGTGATCTCTTTCTTCAGAATAACAAAAGGCCAATTTGAAGAAAACCTGTACTGAGGGAAAACCAAGACTCCCCTGCTGAAAATACTAGTTACCTGGGTGTGATGATATTCTACTGACTTCAATATTTCTGTGAAACTGACCTGACTGATCGACTTTTGCCAAACCTGCTGCTTGTTCCAGACACAAGAGTCTGGATTATATATATATTGAGTGTGTCATGACCCCCTATAGTGAAGGGGTCTAGAGATCTGGTAAGCCTCCAATTTGATACTACGGTGGTGGCTATTCACATTGGTGGTTATGTTGAAATGAAGATTTTCACTATTCAACACAGAAATCAGGGGACTGATTTACTTTCTATGGACTGTTGGGGTGTGTTTTTCATTTTTTTGTTTACTTTTGAGCACTATTTATTTATGCAGTATTGTATGTACATTATTCACATATTTTTTTACTATTGATTGTATTTGCTTAGCGCAACACTAATTTATATTTAAGCGTTCTTGCATGGCAAGACCACTTACTGTTATCTCACATATATATTCTTATTATTATAGCCAAATTTACCACCCTAACTTCTCCCACAGTTTTTACACTACATAGACAGTAATATACCGAAACGTGCGGATTGTTCCCGATTGGTGTGCTATTACTTTGTGGAACGTTTCGCCGAATGGTTCACGAAATATCAGCATTTTTGTGGTGAAATTGGTCCCATAGGAATGAATGGCGGAATGTTCAAAACTAGAGTGGGAGCTGACAAAAGCTAGAGTGTGAGCTGAAAAATCAGGACATGATTTCTAAACTGCCATCACTCCCTCATTTTCAAGCCCACCTACACAAATCTTATATCAAAACGTTCAGCTATCCCTGCTGCCACTAAAAATGTCCACAGCTAAGCCATAATCCTGATAGCTTTCACAATATGACCATTTGTTTGCAACTCACGCCGCCCATTGACCTTTTCACAGTTACTCCAGCCACTCCACCCACACAACAGTTACTCAAGCCACTCCACCCAGTTACTCCGCCCACTCCAGTTGTAGACTACTGGTGGAGGAAAGAACACTTCACACAATTTCCCCAGAAATTGTAGCTTTTCTAGTTCAATATAGTGTATATACAGTCAGGTCCATAAATATTGGGACATCTACACAATTCTAACATTTTTGGCTCTATACACCACCACAATGGATTTAAAATGAAACAAACAAGATGTGCTTTAACTGCAGACTGTCAGCTTTAATTTGAGGGTATTTACATCCAAATCAGGTGAACAATGTAGGAATTACAACAGTTTGCATATGTGCCTCTCACTTGTTAAGGAACCAAAAGTAATGGGACATTTGGCTTCTTAGCTGATCCATGGCCAGGTGTGTTATTCCCTCATTATCCCAATTACAATGAGCAGATAAAAGGTCCAGAGTTAATTTAAAGTGTGCTATTTGCATTTGGAATCTGTTGCTGTCAACTCTCAAGATGAGATCTAAAGAGCTGTCACTATCAGTAAAGCAAGCCATCATTAGGCTGAAAATACAAAACAAACCCATCAGAGAGATAGCAAAAACATTAAGCGTGGCCAAAACAACTGTTTGGAACATTCTTAAAAAGAAGGAACGCACCGGTGAGCTCAGCAACACCAAAAGACCCGGAAGACCACGGAAAACAACTGTGGTGGATGACCAAAGAATTCTTTCCCTGGTGAAGAAAACACCCTTCACAACAGTTGGCCAGATCAAGAACACTCTCCAGGAGGTAGGTGTATGTGTGTCAAAGTCAACAATCAAGAGAAGACTTCACCAGAGTGAATACAGAGGGTTCACCACAAGATGTAAACCATTGGTGAGCCTCAAAAACAGGAAGGCCAGATTAGAGTTTGCCAAACGACATCTAAAAAAGCCTTCACAGTTCTGGAACAACATTCTATGGACAGATGAGACCAAGATCAACTTGTACCAGAGTGATGGGAAGAGAAGAGTATGGAGAAGGAAAGGAACTGCTCATGATCCTAAGCATGCCACCTCATCAGTGAAGCATAATGGTGGTAGTGTCATGGCGTGGGCATGTATGGCTGCCAATGGAACTGGTTCTCTTGTATTTATTGATGATGTGACTGCTGACAAAAGCAGCAGGATGAATTCTGAAGTGTTTCTGGCAATATTATCTGCTCATATTCAGCCAAATTCTTCAGAACTCATTGAGCGCCGCTTCGCAGTGCAGATGGACAATGACCCAAAGCATACTGCAAAAGCAACCAAAGAGTTTTTTAAGGGAAAGAAGTGGAATGTTATGCAATGGCCAAGTCAATCACCTGACCTGAATCCGATTGAGCATGCATTTCATTTGCTGAAGACAAAACTGAAGGGAAAATGCCCCAAGAACAAACAGGAACTGAAGACAGTTGCAGTAGAGGCCTGGCAGAGCATCACCAGGGATGAAACCCAGCATCTGGTGACGTCTATGTGTTCCAGACTTCAGGCTGTAATTAACTGCAAAGGATTTGCAACCAAGTATTAAAAAGTGAAAGTTTGATTTATGATTATTATTCTGTCCCATTACTTTTGGTCCCTAAACAAGTGGGAGGCACATATGCAAACTGTTGTAATTCCTACATCGTTCACCTGATTTGGATGTAAATACCCTCAAATTAAAGCTGACAGTCTGCAGTTAAAGCATATCTTGTTCGTTTCATTTCAAATCCATTGTGGTGGTGTATGGAGCCAAAAACGTTAGAATTGTGTTGATGTCCCAATATTTATGGACTTGACTGTATATATATATGTAGTTTTATGACTGAACATATAATAAGAGATCCAATAGAATATTTTCACAATTTGTTCAAAATTGTACTGCTTGTAGTCTTATTGCGTGAACACGTGATCATAATAAAAATTTTCCACATATGCACATTATTCTACCTTGTTACATTTGTGTTATTGAAATTTTTGTATTTCAGGGCTTAAAAAAAATGCAATCAAATTGTGTGTTTAGCTTTCCTAAAAGGACCAAACAGATGAACATAATGGAGAATAGAACCATCACTTAGGTTATTGTTCTGGATTTTATCAGTATTCATGGATTTCTAATTACAGGTATTTCATTGACTTTGGAAAGCTTCTTAGTTATTATATTTCCATTGCCCGTGTTCCCTTGACTAAACAGGTAAACACTATTATGTTTAACAATACTGTTGTGCTTTCAAACACTTTCATAGAATGTATAGTGGTTTTGCAAATATTCTGTTTCTTTATTATGAACACGACTAAAAAAGTAAAATAATAGAAAAAATAATCCTAAGCATATGAGAAAACTAGATTTATTAAGATGGTCCACCCATGAAATTGGTCAGCAGTGATGCACTCTTTAACAGGATCCACTAAACCAGGGATAAGCAACCTTTAATGGTTGGAGGTTGGAACAACATGGAACATTTGGCACCCCTTTTTAAAAAAGTTTTTTTACCTAGCAAGGCCCCAATAAAAAGTAAGGACAGAGTGAAGAAAACTTGGCAAAAACAAATGGAATTGTAAAAATACAATGAGGAATATAATTATTTGATCCCCTGCAGATTTTGTAACTTTGCCCACTTACAAAGAAATTAAGGGTCTATAATTTTTATCATAGGAGTATTTCAAATGATAGAGACAGAATACAAACCAAAAATCCAGAAAAAACACAAGATACAAATGTTATAAATTGAGTTGCAGTTCAGTGAGTAAAATAAGTATTTGATCCCCTACCAACCAACAATATTTCTGGCTCCCACAGGCTGGCTATGTGCTCATGTAGTACACAGATTAGTCCTGTCAATTTAAGAAGGTGCTCCTAATGACAACTCGTACAAAAGACACCTGTCCACAAAATCTCTTTCTTCCATTCAAACCTCTCCATCATGGGCAAATGACCAAAGAGCTGTCAAAGGATGCCAGGGACAAGATTATAGACCTTCACAAGGCTGGAATAGGCTACAAGACCATCAGCAAGAAGCTTGGTGAGAAAGAGACAACTGTTGGAACGATTATTTGCAAACGGAAGAAATACAAAATAACCATCAATTTCCCTCAGTCTAGAGCTCCATGCAACATTTTGCCTCATGGGGTAAGGATGATCATGAGAATAGTGAGGGATCAGCCCAGAACTACATGGGAGGAGCTTTTGACTGATCTCAAGGCAGTTGGGACCACAGTCACCAAAAAAAACTATTGGTAACACAATACGCCGCCATGGATTGAAATCCTGCAGTGCCCGCAAGGTCCTCCTCAAGAATGCACGTGTTCAGGCCCGTCTGACGCTTGACAATGAACATCTAAATGATTCTGAGAAGGATTGGGAGAAAGTGCTGTGGTCAGATGAGACCAAAATTGAGCTCTTTGGCATGAACTTGGCTCGCTGTATGTGGAGGAAGAAAAATGCTGACTATGACTATAAGAGCACCATCCCTACAGTCAAGTACAGAGGTGAAAACACTATGCTTTGGGGTTGTTTCTCTGCTAAAGGTACAGGCCAACTTTGCCACATTGATGGGCCAATGGACAGGGCCATGTATTGTAAAATCTTGGATGAGAACCTTCTTCCCTCAGCCAGAACACTGAAGATGGGTCGTGGATGGGCCTTCCAACATGACAATGACCCAAAACATAACACCAAGGCAACAAAGGGGTGGCTTAAGAAGAAGCACATTAAGATCATGGAGTGGCCTAGCCAGTCTCCAGACCTTAATCTTATAGAAAATGTATGGAGGGAGCTGAATCTTCTTCAAGTTGCCAATCCACAGCCAAGAAACCTTAAAGATTTAGAGAAGATCTGTAAAGAAGAGTGGACCACAATCTCTCCTGAGATGTGTGCAAACCTGGTAACCAGCTACTGTACATGAAATGTCTTACCTCTGTGCTTGCCAACAAGGGTTTCTCCACCAAGTACTAAGTCATGTTTTGCTTGGGGATCAAATATTTATTTTACTCACTGAACTGTGACTCAATTTATAACATTTGCATCATGTGTTTTTTTTTCCAGACTTTTGGCTGATATTCTGTCTCTATCAGTTTAAAATTATAGATCCTTCATTTCTTTGTAGGTGGGCAAACATACAACATCTGCAGGGGATCAAATAATTATTTTCCCCACTGTATAAATGTAGCCTAACTTAAAAATCTTTTCATGTCTGGAGAGTAATTGGTTGACAAGTCTGATACAGGAGTTCATCAAGAAGGCCTGGCTGTCTACTCTGATTTTGGGGGGGGGGGGGGGTGTCAGTAGCATGTAAGGAAGTGTACAGTGTTCAGTAGTATGTAGGGCAATGTACAAGGCTCATAGTATGTAGGGCAGGGCACAAGGGTCATTAGTATGTAGGGAGGTGTACAAGGATCAGTAGTATGTACAGCAGTGCTATGGGGTCAGTAGTTTGTAGGACAGAGTACAAATGTCAGCAGTTTGTAGGGAAGATTATAGATCAGTGGTCAGCAGGGCAGTGTACTTCAGGTCAGTAGGGCAGAGAATAAATATCAGCAGGGCAGAGGACAGGGGTCAGCAGGGCAGTGTACAGGAGTTGGTATAGCAGTGTATTGGGGGTCAACAGGGGTAAGAACATGAGTCAGCAGGGCAGAGTAGCAAGGGAAAGGGGTCAGAAGAGCAAAGAAAAGGGTTCAGTAGGGTGGAGAACAGTGGCCAGTAGGGCAGAGGACAAGGGTCAGTTCAGCAGTGAACTGGGGGTCAACAGGGTCAGCAGCAGTGCAGGGTACAGGAGGTCAGTAGGGGAGAAGAGGGCCGACCCCTGTCCTCCACTCTACTAATGCCTGTCCTCCACTCTGCTGACCCCTGTTCCCTGCCTTGTGACCCGCTAGAACAGAGGACTTAGGTAAGTAGGGCAGAGATTCTCCCTCATATGCAGATCAGGGAAGACGTTTGCTCTTCTGGCATGCAGATCCCCACCGGTCCTCCTGTTTCGTTCCTCCCATTAATGTCACATACAAATGCCTGGGATGGGTAAAAGAAGAGGGCCAACGGGGATCAGCTCTGTACACTAGGCATGTAATTTCCCTGCGTGAACTGCAGGTGCGGGAGGAGCCCTTCAGACAGAGGGTTAGCAAGGCGAGAACGTAATGGGCACATAGATCATGATCGATGGGTTGCCAACCCCTGAACTAAACAGTGAACGTGGAACAAATCACTTCCTGGAATTTATTTTATATGACAAAGAGTTTGAATGCCTGTGAATACAAGTTTTTAGGCCTCATTCACACTTGCATATAAGGCTGATTGCAATTTCCTGCAGTAGACTCAGCAAGGTTTGCTGTTAACAGTTGTGTACAGGAACTCCAATGCAAAGCAATTGGAAGCTGGCAGTGCCCACAGCCAGTCATGGCCGCTCATGTAATCGAACATGCAGTGTTTACTTGTGGCTTATTGATCCTGGATGCAGACTGTCATTCGACCAGGAACGATCATCCACAGGTAATTGATGCATGTATGTGAACAGCCACAAATGGCTATGTACACCGTCAGCCTCCTATTGCTTTAAATGGAGCTTTCCACCTTCTGCTAATTTAACAATGACAGACATAAAATGTTATTTACATTGTGTGGTAAGACATTTCAGTAAAGAAATACTGTATATCAGCTGAGGAGCTCTCCTGCTGCCAGTGTCATTTTAAAGTGGAGTTCCACTCACCCTGACAAAAAATAAAAGTCAGCAGCTACAAAAACTGTAGCTGATGACTTTCTAAAAACAGCCACTTACCCGTCCCTTGGTCCCCCGATGTGTCCCCCGCAGCCGTCCTATATTCCAGGAGGAATATATTCAGTGTGGGCACCCGGCTGTGACAGCTTGTGGCTTCACAGCCGGGTACCCCCTGCCCATGCGCGAGTAGCGCAGCACTTCATAAATGGTCCTGTAGTCTTCTGGGACCTGTCACGTGTCCCAAAAGACTACATGGAGGGAGGACACCTTCCGCTTCTGATCGCCTAGGCGATAGGACCGGAAGTGGAAGCGGGTACCTGTCAAATTCGGGTACCCGCTCCCCCCTGCCCCCCAAAGGTGCCAATCCTTAATGGGGAGCGGTGGAGCAGTCCTTAAAGTGGAACTTCCCCTTTTGGGTGGAGCTCCGCTTTAAGGTGAGCTAATGGTAAGTGAGGGTCCATCTGATGAGTACAATGGCTCTGTTGTCCCACGGGCTGTATTTGGATAAAGGACAAGGATGGTACATAGAGAGAAAAACAAGAAATACAGTTTGGGTTTGACGTCAATTTAAGATGCTTTTGAGATCATTCAGAATTCATTGCAGGGTTAGCTGACATACATTGACCTGCTTTAGGGGATTTTGCATTTCCACAAACTCGTATGGAGGAAGAAGCAGTTCTGAAGCCAACAAAAGTCCATCTACTATGGCCTTCCACTTTTGTTGAAAAAAACCCCAATCCCATCTGAGTGATCTATGGTCATTGTAAGGGGATTAACAAACATTGTAGTAGACTTCTACCATTTCCTTTTCTGAAGAAAAGCTCTTCATTCCACTATCTGTGCAATGTGAGGGTCTGTGTTCGTTATAACCACCTGGTGCACTTTCAGTGTTCTAATGAGGGAAGTTGCAGTGTCTGCATCTCTTCAGAAGTAAATAACTGACTGAAGTATCTCACCAGAAATCTAACATTTTACTTGTATCTTGTACCAAGTGTGTACAGAACAATTTCAGGTTGCCAAACTGCATTGAAATATTTGAAAGTTTTAGAAAATTACAGCAGCTTCAAATTGAAATGGAAACTTAATTTTTAATAACATTAAAATACAAAATGGGGTTGATATACTAAGTCTGGAGAGTGCAAAATCCGGTGCAGCTCTGCATAGAAACCAATCAGCTTCCAGATTTTATTGCCAACGCTTAATCAAACAAGCTGGAGCTGATTGGCTACCATGGACAGCTACACCAGATTTTGCACTTAGCAGTTTTAGTAAATCACCCCCAAAGTCTTGTGTGGCAATTTTATATGCTTAAAGTGGAATTCCCCTCTAAGCTGAGGTTCATTAGAAAGAGTCCTGCTTGCTGCATCTCTGGTGCGGTTTCCAGGCAAATGTTCATTATATTGGGTTTGACGGTAACACATAATGCTTAATGGTAAACACAACTAAAATGCACATGGAATAGACCTAAAATATACAGACGGGAACTGGGCTTGACATTTCCTAATGAGGGGGTCCAGTACAAAGATTATGTACTTACCTTTATCCCTTCTAGTGAGTACTTTACTTTGCAGACCTGCCGGTGTCACACAGCCTATTCCAGCCTTTCTCAACTAGGGTGCCTTGAGGTTTCTTCAAGGGTGCCTTAGCAAAATGTCTAAAAATTGCCCAAAATACAAGCCAGTGGGTGGATCAAGCCAGCCTCTAGTTACACAAAGCCACAGGTTTCCATTGTGCACCATTACCACCTGCTAGCCGCCTGCATCCTGACAACCAATTACATCATCAGATGATAAGAAGGATGTCAGCTGCCTGCACAGCATCCTAGTTTGACTCTCCCTTGCCCCTTCCATCAGTGCTGGGGGTCACATTAGCTCAGTGATAGAGAAAAACAAAAGGAGAAGAGAAACATTGGAATACTAGTCAGTACCAGTGTGCAAAAGTGTTTTTGCTTTGGAAGAATGAATCACCTCTAATGTTGGGTGTTCTACATGTGTGGATGTTGCTGTGTTATATAAAACTATTAGAATAGTTTTTCACATTGTAGAATGGGGTGCCCTGTTAAAATTATGGATAGTGTTGAGGCACCCACGGTTAGAATGGGGTGCGTCAAGAATGTCTATAATTTTAAAGGGTGCCTTGACTGAAAAAAGGTTGAGAAACACTGGCCTATTCAACAAAAACATGCCAACTGGGTCGTGTTCCTAGCATGCGTGCACATGTCAGTCCCATTCATTTTTTTGGCTAGTCCATACTCATTGTGCAGCTATCCAGTGGTGTATGGACCATCCTTAGGAAAGAATCAGGTCCTAGCATAAATTAAGTTGCCCTTTTAATGTATTTGAAAAAAACAAAACAACAAAACAAAGATTGTACACATGGGGAAATATTTATAAAACTGTGAATGTGACATTCTTCAAACATTTACTGCATGTGTATCTTTCTGACATGTATTTCAAACTAAAGTGAATATTTCACCTGCAGCAATTTTTGGGTGAATGTCTGGATTATAAATATAGATAAAAAACAAAGTTTGAAACAACACAAACTGAAAAAAATCCATCCAAATCCATTATAGCTTTTTTTTTAAAAAAAGCTTCCTTGTGATGTGTTATAATAAAGAGAGAAACCAATCAGATCCGGTATTTTTTATTTTGCAACTTGCATTTTCCAGCGCTGGTTTAAAACTGATTTGGTTGCTATAGTGTGATAGAGACAGAAGATACATGAAGCACTTTTATTAAATGCCAATTACATGCATATCCATTTAACTGTTAGATCTAAGAGTTGTGTCCAGAAAGAAAGCTGGACTATATGTGAGTACACATGGAGGTGATACTGATTAGTGTGCTTATGTGCAAGAGCTTGAACCTTAACACTTAAACTGTGCATATTGCTCTTCATTCATAGCTATAAGATCTCTAGCACAGTGCAAGGAGGTTAATTGTCCTGTGTCAGCCTCTGTCCCTTTCTATGTCCCACGCTCTGTGTTGTGGCAACATAAAGTGCTTTGTGCTGAAAGAGACAGGATTGGGGGGTGGTCTGGCATTGGCAGGCTTTATCCAAGACTCTCTTATACAGAAAGCAAAATGTGCGCCTTTGAAGTGTGTATAGAAAGTGAGGGACTGGAGGGGATATGTCTAGGTGCTGAGGGATTAACCCTTTTGCATACAACTCCAAAACACATACACTCATTTCCATCATAGATGAAGACCTCTGCATCTATTGGGATTGAAGTCCTCCCTGTTTAGCTGCTCTAGAGGATAAGCCCCTTTGTTTAAATGAAGGTTCCTGGCTGTTAATATTTTCTGAGCTCACCTGTTTTACTCTGAAAACGTATTGTTGTGTACCAGACTAGGCATGTTTTAACCATTTGACCTCTTTTTTTTTTTTTTTAATATTTAATCCTTTTTCGTATTAAAACATCTATTTTATCTATTTTCGATCTGGGCTTTCAATCTTTTTTATTACAGCATTATTAATACAGCAAAATCAATTTTCCACATTGATTCAGGCAATTTTCTTTTCACTTATATTTTGGCTTTTTTCTACCACTGTAGACCAGGAATAATATACTGTATTTTAATGCTTGTACACTAGGTTAATTTCAAAGGGGGGTCAGTACTCCTTTATCTTTCAAACATTGGCGGCTGGGGGGTGGTTGAGCTCCCGGACGATCATTGGAATTTTGACATTATAGACTGACAGGGCTGCAGTTGTGATGCTTTGCTTCACGGCCATGATTGCGTCAATATTAACTTGGACTGCAGAGTTTGGCAGAAGGTACCATCTGTCAAACTTGTACATTGAGGTCAATGAGGCCATAACCATGAGCCAAAAGCTGGGCTTGCAGTTTCAATGTGGTCCATATATGTATAATCACCATTCAGCAATAAAAAATGTAAAGAAACAAAAAAAGAAAACGGGCATCAGGAGGCAGCGGTAGCAACTCCTGTATGCTTGACAGCTATTGCAATACTGCCCTCGTTAAAGAGATCCAGTTTGGTTTGCTTTTTAGGGGGTAGTAAGTATTACCGCCAGTGTCGTTGAACCCATTTAGTAGTAAAGGGTCTGTCGGCTAATGACAGGCTTCCATGGTCCTGTTTCCATACTGTAAACTCTACCTAAATTAAATTTAGTTTGCTAAAGCACTGAGTATTTTAAATAATTGCAAATTCTTCTCACTGCGGTTCTCCAGATGTTGAGAACAGTGGACCATGCATGGGTAATCTGTGTTAAAAATGGTCATCAGAGGCCCATGACGGGGCCACAAAGCAGAACAGTTGGGAAACAGACGGAGTGCTGTCAATCTATAACAGGAAATGCCTGATCTTCATTGACAATCATCAGGAATTGTTTTAATACAAATTTCAGAATTAAAGGATATCAACACTCAAAAGCAACAATTTTATATATTACAGCTCACCAGTCCTTAGATGTGGTTACATTTTTTCCAAGTTAAAAACATTTTCTGCAAGTACAGAAAATTAACTTTTTATTTTGATAAAATTCCAGTGTCCTTGTAAGTTTCTGTGCACTGAACTGATATGTCAATAATCCTACTAGTTTTTTTCCAGCTACCTTCTGTGAACTATTAAAGAATGCCTTTTAATGTAATAGAGAGGAGGAGTGGAGGAGGAATTACTGGTCCAAAACAAGAGAGCAGAGTGACAACCATTGTTCCTGCCATTGATACAGTGTAATGAGTAAGTGTAGCCACTAAAGGACAGGAAATGTGGCACTAGCAAGATCACCTGGCACAAATAAAGTGGGAAAAAGCCTGAAAAAGAAAACTAATGCAGCCACCACATCTAAAGAGGTAAACGGCACTAAATTTATACTATATGCTATCAATATTTTCACTGTATATATACAGTTGCAAGAAAAAGTATGTGAACCCCTTGGGATTACGTGGAGTTTTGCATGAAGTGGGCATAAAATGTGCTCTGAACGTCATCTAAGTCACAACAATAGAAGAACACAGTCTGCTGAACATAATACTACACAAACCTTAGATGTTGCCATGGTTTAATTGCACATAACATGTAAACATTCACAGTGCAGGGAGCAAAAAGTATGTGAGGCCCTAGCTTAATGACTTCTCGAAGAGCTAATTGGAGCCAGGAGTGAGCCAACCTTGACTCCAATCAGTGTGATGATATTGGATGTGTTGCTGACAGCTGTCCTGCCCTTAAAAAACACACACCTGTTTTGGGTTTACTGGTTTCAAGAAGCACTGTCTGATGTGAACCATGCCTCGCAGAAAAGAGCTCTCAGAAGACCTATGATCAAGAATTGTTGACTTGCATGAAGATGGAAAGGGTTACAAAAGTATCTCCAAAAGCCTTGATGTTCATGTGTCCACGGTAAGACAGACTGTCTACAAATGGAGAAAGTTTAGCACTGTTGCTACTCTCCCTAGGCGTGGTCGTCCTGTAAAAATGACTGCAAGAGCACAGCGCAGAATGCTGCATGAGGTAAAGAAGAATCTCAGAGTGTCAGCTAAAGACCTACAGAAATCTCTGGCACATGCTAACATTTTTGTTGACACATCTACAATAAGGAAAACATTAAACAAGAATGGAGTACATGGGAGGACACCACGGAGGAAGCCATTGCTGTCCAAAAAGAATATTGCAGCACGTTTGAAGTTTGCAAAAGAGCACCTGGATGTTCCACAGCACTACTGACAAAATATACTGTGGACAGATGAAACCAAGATTGAGTTGTTTGGGAAGAACACACAACACTATGTCTGGAGAAAAAAAGGCACAGCACACCAACATCAAAACCTCATCCCCACTGTAAAACATGGCAGAGGGAGCATCATGGTTTGGGGCTGCTTTGCTGCCTCAGGGCCTGGACGGATTGTTGTCATTGATGGGAAAATGAATTCCAGAGTTTATCAAGACATTTTGCAGGAAAACGTACGACCATCTGTCCGCCAACTGAAGCTCCGCAGAGGATGGGTGATGCAACAGGACAATGACCCAAAGCATACAAGTAATTCAACAAAACAATGGCTGCAACAGCACAGAATACGCCTTCTGGAGTGGTCCAGTCAGAGTTCTGACCTCAACCCGATTGAAATGCTGTGGCATGACCTTAAGAGAGCGATTCACACCAGACATCCCAAGAATATTGCTACACTGAAACAGTTTTGTGAAGAGGAGTGGTCCAAAATTACTCCAGATCGTTGTGCAGGTCTGATCTGCAACTACAGGAAATGTTTGGTTGAGGTTATTGCTGCCAAAGGAGGGTCAACCAGTTATTAAGTCCAAAGGTTCACATACGTTTTCCTCCCTGCACTGTGAATGTTTACATGTTATGTGCAATTAAACCATGGCAACATCTAATGTTTGCGTAGTATTATGTTCAGCAGACTGTGTTCTTCTATTGTTGTGATTTAGATGACGTTCAGAGCACATTTTATGCCCAATTCATGCAAAACTCCACGTAATCCCAAGGGGTTCACATACTGTTTCTTGCAACTGTATATATAATGTGTGTGTGTGTTTTGGATTTAGCTATTCTTTAAAACTATTGAAAATTACCTAATTTGTTATAATTAAATATAATTAATTTTGGCTAAGGTCTCTTAAGGAGTGGGGGGTGAGCTATGCTTTTAATATTTTAGCTAAAACTAAATAATAAAAAATTAAAAGCTTAACAGCACTACTGCTCCTATAATATTATAGCAGAAGTCTGAATACTAACCCAGCAAAAAAACTACTGCAATAGCTGGTTACATAAACTCGATGAAAGGCTTCAGCTTTGATTTGACTGCATGCAAGCCCAGCATAACAAAACACAGTTATCTTGTTGGGTCTTTATAAACAGGTCCTGTGTCTTGTGTTCTTTCAGTTCTTGTATGTGCTCTTCAAGTTGGAGAGAAAAGGTTGGTAAATGTCCTTTATAGGTCCCAATGTTCCAGCTCTTTTCAGACTCCTATACATCCTCACTGCTTCATCTTGCAATACAAAAGGGCAGACCTAGTCTGGACACAACAAGTTCATGAATGTGTGAGAGATGACAGAAGCAAGGAAAAAAAGGAGATTAGTGAGACTGGGAAGAAATACTTTAACGCATTGAATCCAAGGCATCCACCCCTCAATGCCTGTATACAAAAAGAGCCAAAGGCACATCAATTTGATATATACATACATAATATATATATATATATATATATATATATATATATATATATATATGCACTGTAGATGAATGAACAGGAGACAGAGGCTGTCTCACTAAGGTCCCTTTCACATAGGCAGACTCCGCCAGCGGATCCGCCTGCTCAGTGGGGGATCTGTCTGCTGGTCCCTGTTTAGCGGAGGGGGATGACAAGTCAATGAAATATATTGAATATGGCCAAAATTGTAGCATTTCAAATAGATGGCAATATATTTGGGAAGAATATTTTTAAAATATATTTCAAATATATTTTTCTTCCATGTGGGTATGGAAGGAGGTACAGTCAGCACAATACCCCACCCTTCTCTAAGGTGAGTAACCTGTCACTACTATAAATGAACTTTCAGTGCTGCTTATCAGTTCCTATTAGTAAAAGATCATTCAAAGTTTTGACTCTGTAACATATCTGCCCTGCGTGTAAGTAGAGAGAGATGCAGCTTTCCCTCCTTTCGGTCAGTGGTGCTGTGTTGCAGAGAAAATGAGAGGATGAGAGGAACATTGTTCTTATGCAGTCTTCGTAGACGTCATCAAGACAGCAGTGATCCGACTAAACACTGCAACACTGGATGACATAAAGCGGCCTACTAAAAGTGACAACCTCAATTGCAGGAACCTTGCCAATGTGCCGCCAGCATTGCTGAATATCCCGCACCTGTGTTCTTGTGTACTGTGTGGCCATATTTCTTGCAACTGCTGTGCCGAGTACCTTGTGGCTGATACTACACTTGCTGTTTGTTTACCAAATAATAATAATCGTGTCACTATCCTTGGCCTCCGTGCGCCATTCTTCTACATTTGGTACCAACGTATTTGCCCCACCCATATGTGTACAAGCAGCTGCAGGTACATTGCAATGAGCCAAAGCTCTGAATGATTTACTATTATGAATAAACAAGCAACAGTCATGCAAGGGTGGCCCTCCTGCATTGCCCAATTTCGGGTCTGTCTAGGTCTCAGCAGAAATTGGCATCCTACCTATTTATTTCGGCCAAACGTGCTATAGCTCAAGCTTGGAGAACCCCTTCGGTTATCTTCCAGGGGGTGAAGACCCGGAATAATGCTATGCTGATCAATGAACAGATGTCTAGCGTTCTTCATAATTCTCATCCAAGATTCCTTAAGGTTTGGGAACCTTGGATACGTTATTCCTTGCCATCCCTGCCTCCTACTAGCTATGGCCTCTTATAGTCGTTGCCTGTGCTAGCCCTGGATCCATGACTCTTCTAGTCTTCTTTTCTTCCATGTTTTCTCTCTGAATCTTTCTTTCTTCCTTATTTCTTTCTATGTTTTTATATTTTCTTTTTCTTTTTTTTTATAAGTTTGGGGTTTTTTTTTCAATTTTTCCTTTCCCGTATGTTCTGAGTTGATACTTCTCTGTAGGGGTTTTTCCTCTTTGTTTTTTTTTCCGGTAATATGATGGATTGCTTCAGCTACTATTTGGTTTGGTCCCTCCTTGGTGTCATCAGACGTTCCGTTATTTGGCTAATACACCCTGCTGACTTGTATCTGCTTATGTATGTTATTGTTCTGCTCTGCCCCTGCGTGGGTGTATCATGAGCTTGTTGTATTATAAAAACAAAAACTTCTTTAATAAAAATATTGAAATAGAAACAAGCAGCAGTCACTCACTCAGAGCTGCAGCTTTATGTGTGCCTATTAGGGCTGCTTTTCCATATACACAATCTGGCGGATGGATCACAGAGTGCTGCAGCAGTGTGTGAGCTCTCACTATGCAGGAATGAGCGATCAGTAATGTCATCCTTCAGATGGGTCATGTATGTGTAAAAGCAGCCCTGACAGACATACAGCACTGCTGGCTGTGAGAGATTTTTAAAATGACAGCACTGGCCTCTGAAGCAGTCCCTGCCAGTCACAAATCCACCTCCTTCCTAGCATCGTTGTCGGATGTGGGGGAAACCTGTCTGGGGATGTTGCTTAGAAAGGATTTGAACAGCACCAAGTGCTATATGGCCTTGGTCCCCTAGGGACCGTTAATCCAGATGGGCTGCTGCCAGACTCATCCACCTTACTAACCGTTCTGTATCTGCCACCCCTCTCTGCCAATCCCTCCACTGGCTTCCCATTGCCCAACGGATAAAATTCAAAACATTAACAATAACTTATAAAGCCATTTATAACTCTGCCCCAAATTACATCACCGATCTTGTCTCTAAATATCACCCAAACCATACTCTCCGCTCCTCGCAAGACCTCCTACTCTCTAGCTCCCTTGTCTCCTCCCCCCATGCTCGTCTCCAGGACTTCTCCAGAGCTTCCCCTATCCTCTGGAACTCTCTTCCCCAATTTATCAGACTATCGCCTACTCTGCTCACTTTTATGCGATCTCTGAAAACCTATCTCTTCAGGGAAGCCTATCCTGCCCTCAGCTAATACTGGAATCTTCTACTCTTCCAACCAGTCCATCCCCCACAGTTACTACCTTTTGTACCCCTAGCCCCTCTCTCCTAGATTGAAAGCTCCAAGGAGCAGGGCCTTCAAATCCCTCTTGTATTGAACTGTATTGTTACTGTATTGTCTCCCGTTATATTGTAAAGCGCTGAGCAAACTGTTGGCGCTATATAAATCCTTTATAATAATAATAATAATAATAATAATAATGTGCCATATCATGCTCTACCAAGATGACCCTTATGCACTGAGGGCGGTTGCCCAGCTCTGCTAGATACCTTTTCTCTTGGCAGCAGTGTTTTGCAGGAAAAACACTTGATGCTTGTAATGTGTTTAGGCACATCAAAATGCTAATTCATGTAATTGGCTAGAATAATACTTTATTCTGGCCATTAAAATTAATTAATACTCAAGCGCTAAATGCACATAGTGTTAGTGTGCATTTAGGTACGTCAATCTTTTTTTCTGCCAAAAGGCCACTGCTCCTGGATGCATTGGCTGTGGGTTTTTTCTGCATAGATACATAGGCTAACATGCAGGGGCATTTAGAGGCAGAAAATAAATGCCGGATGCAACTAGGAACAGCTTTAAAATGTTCAGTGCGCATGAGGCCTAAAGGTGCCATACTCTAGACCAGCCTTTCTCAACCAGGGTGCCTTGAGGTTTCTTCAGAGGTGCCTTTGCAAAATTTCTAAAAATTATCCAAAACTTGTATACAAGCCAGCAGGCGGAACTAGCCGGCTTTTTAGTTACACAAAGCCACAGGTTTTCATTGTGCACCATTACGACCTTCTAGCCGCCAGTGTCCTGACAACCAATGACATCATTAGTTGATAAGGAGGATGTCAGCTGCCTGCACACCATCCTAGTTTGACCCTCCCCTGCCCCTCTCCATCAGTGCTGGGGTCACATTAGCTCAGTGATGGAGAAAAACTGAGGGAGAAGAGAAACTGGAATACTAGTCAGTACCAGTGTGGAAAAGTGAATTTGCTTTGGAAGAATAAATCACCTCCAATGTTGGGTGTCCTACATGTGTGGATGTTGCTGCATTATATAAAACTATTAGAATAGTTTTTCACATTTTAGATTGGGGAGCCTGAAGACTGTTCATAATTTTAAAGGGTGCCTCGGGACTATCCATAATTTTAAAGGGTGCCTTGACTGAAAAAAGGTTGAGAAACACTGCTCTAGACCAGTGTTTGTCAACCATATTTCAGCCAAGGCAACCTTTAAAATTCTGAACAGTCTCAAGGCACCCCAATCTGATATGTAAAAAACTAAACTAAAACTTTTACAGAAAGGAACATCCGCACACTTAGGGCACCCAACTTTAACCACTTGCCCTCCTGAGGATTTACCCCCGTTCCTGACCAGGCCATTTTTTGCGTTACTGTGCTGCGTTACTTTAACTGACAATTGCACAGTCATGCAACTCTGCACCCAAATTAAATTTATGTCCTTTTTTCCCCACAAATAGAGATTTATTTTGGCGGTATTTGATCGCCTGTGCATTTTTAATTTTTTTCGCTAGAAAAAAAAAGACCAACAATTTTGAGAAAAAACAATATTTTTGATTTTTTGCTATTAAATATGTCCAGTTAAAAAACTGTAAAAATCACATTTCATCATAAATTTAGGCCAAAATGAATTCTGCTACATGTCTTTGCTAAAAAAAAAAAAAAATCTCAATACGTGTAAATTAATTGGTTTACATGAAAATGATAGCGTTTACAAATGGCAGTATATATACTGGGTGTCACGGTATGCTTTCACCCTCCCCCCTCCCCTCCCCCTTGCCACGTCCTCATCCTGCACAGCGCTGGACAACCCGGAAGCATCCTGGGAGCTTTAAAAGGCCGGCGCGGGAGCCGGCCGGTTTCTTCCTCCCGCTGCTGTCTCTGGGGCCACCGCTGTCGTGGGAGGTCCGGGTGGGGACCGGGCCTCCGCAGCCATCCCCGCAGAGCGCTCTGCATGAGCCCCCCTCCTCAAAGGTCAGACCCCACAGCCATGACTCCTGCTGCTGTTCCTGGCAAACTCTCCGCTGCGAGGCCCCTTGCCTGCTGATCGCTGGGCCCCTGGAGAAGCTGGCCGCTGTGAGGGCCCCTGCCTGCTGATCGCCAGACCCCTGGAGCAGCTGGCCGCTGTGAGGGCCCTTGCCTGCTAATCGCTGCTGTCCCCTGAAAAGCTGGCCGCTGTGGGGGCCGCCGTCCGTTGCTGAGGGTCCCTGGGAAGCCGCCCCTGTCTGCTGATCGTTGGGCCCCTGGAGAAGCTGGCCGCTGTGAGGGCCCCTGCCGGCTAATTGCTGCTGTCCCCTGAAAATCTGGCTGCTGTGAGGGCCACCGTCCGTTGCTGAGGGTCCCTGGGAAGCAGCCCTGTCTGCTGACCGCTTTGTCCCTGGATGCTGCCTGCTGCTGAGCGTCTGCAAGTCGCCTACCCCTCCCCCCCCCGACTGTTTGCTGTGTTCTGTTTAACTTGGGGCTGTGTGTTGGTGCTTCACTGTAAGCACACTGCTTTGCATGGCTCTGCTATGCACAGCAATCCAAAGCAGTGTGCACGAGTTGACAGGGTTGACAGGGAGGAGAACTGTTTTGTTTATAAAAGTTCTTTCCCCCCCGTCAGAGATGTTTGGCAATCACCGGCCCCGGTGAGTAATCATTGGCCGGGAAGCAGTGATTGACAGCCGTAGCCGTGAATGGCAACGCAGGTAGGGCGCGCGCACCCCCTACCCAGAGATGCAAAATCACATATATATACACGTGATTCTGTGCACCCCTGCCGCCCTGTAGCACTATATCTGCTATAGGGCGGCGGGAATACAGTTAAAGGTGATTTAGTCCTATAAAGCAAACACACCTTTGCACACTGGTACTGACTAGTATTCCAGTGTTTCTCTTCTCCTTCAGTTTCTCTCCCTCACTCAGCTAATGTGACCCCAGTGTGGACAGAGAAGGGCAGGGGAGGGGCAAACAAGGATGTTATGCAGGCATCGGACGTCCTCCTTATCAACCGATGACATTGTTGGTTGTCAGGATGCAGGCGGCTAGAAGGTTTTAATGGTGCACAAGGAAAATCTGTGGCTTTGTGTAACTATAAGGCAGGCTTGATCCACCAACTTGCTTGTATACAATTTTTAAAAAAATGTTTAGGCATTTTGCCAAGGCACCCCTGAAGACACCCTGGTTGAAAAAGGTGGCTCTAAACAATACCATATCTGAGTATTAAATTGTTCTACTTTATTACTGTCATGAGAAGTTGGACCATTCCACAAAGCACAGATTCTTGCGAAGTTTTCAGGGATGAGAAAGTGCCCCCTTTTCAGAATTTAAGGCAGTGTCTTAAAGTGAAATTATCATCTTTATTATTTTTTTTATGTATGCTTGGAAAAGAGATGAGCTTGATGAGAATAATAATCTAAATAATGATCTAATTTTAAAAATGTGTTTTTGTGTAAAGTTTGAAATGACATTTGGTGTATACATGGAGGCAGCTATATTTGGCATTACATAACAAGGCTCTGCTGATAATTTAGGAATCTCTATATTTAGTTCAATAACAGAAATATGAAAAATCAAGCATATAAAAATGTGAAACTCTTAATAAAAAATTAGTTTGACTTTTTTTTTACCCCCCTTCCTGACCAAACCATTTTTTGCGATACAGCGCAACATTAACTGACAATTGCGCGGTCATGCAACACTGTACATGAAAGCTTTCTTTCGGTGGTATTTGATCACCTCTGTGTTTTTTATTTTTTGGTCTATAAACAAAAAAAACCAACAAATTGAAAAAAAACTATATTTTTTACTTTTTGCTATAAAACATATCCAATAAAAAAAAATTTAAAAAATCAAATTTCTTCATAAATTTAGGCCAAAATGTATTCTGCTACATGTCTTTGCTAAAAATAATCCCAATAAGTGTAAATTATTTTGTTTACGTGAAAGTTATACCATCTATAAATGGCGGTATATATACTGGATTTTTTTTTTTTAATTTATACTAGTATTGGCGGTGATCAGCGACTTATAGTGGGACTGTGGGGGGCATTCTGACACTGGGTGGGAACTAAGGGCCACTGACATCCCTAGTGACACTAATACAGTGATCAGTGCTAATAAAAAGCACTGACACTGTACTAATGACACTGGGCAGAAAGGGGTCAACATCTGGAGCGATCAAAGGGTTAACTGTGTGCTGTGTGTGTTTTACATTGTGTATTGTGTTGTGTTTTACTAGGGAGACATGTTGCTTTGTATCTCTCTGATGTGCAGAGAGATACAAAGCAGCATGTCCATGCTGACAGGAGAGAGATCTGTGCTATTTACACATAGATCTCTCCCTTCTCAGCCCTGCTGATGATCACTGAGTCCCAGCTGGGTACTGATGGCCAGGACCCGTTGCTTGCCATCCCCAGCAGCCAATAGCGGCATGGGTAGGGTGTGCGCCCCCCTACCTGGAAATGCGCAGCCATGCCCCCTTTTATCAGTTCTTCTGCTATAGGGCAGAGGGCAACTGGTTCAAGTGGAAGTAAAGTCTGTATTTGTATTGCTGCCTACAGGTACCATTTAGGACAGCGGTTCTCAACCTGTGGGTCGCGACCCCTTTGGGGGTCGAACAACCCTTTCACAGGGGTCTCCTAAGACCATCGGAAAACACATATTTCCGATGGTCTTAGGAACCGAGACACCGCTCCTCTATCAGTCTGCAGGCGGGTCCGCCCACATGCAGATGCGTCCACATTTCCCTGGACCGGATGACATGCCGCCCCTGTCATCTGGCCACATCCCCGGGATCACTCAACAGCTCCGCCTCCTCGCCAGTGATTGGCCGCCGGAACTGTAGCTCAGGAGAAGCACACAGGCGGGCAATCACCAGCGAGGAGGAGGAGCCAAGCAGCAGCGCAAAGATCAAAGAAGATCGAGCGAGGGAGCGGCCGGAGAAGGAAGACAGCTGACAGGTAAGTGTCTGTAGCGTGCAGATGGTGCTGCTGCAGCCAGGAATGCTGGCTGTAGATGGGAGAGGGAGGGAGCGAGCCCAGGCTGAAGCAAGAGTCAGCAAGGTAAGTATCATTGGTGTCAGTGGGAGGAACAGTGCCCCATCATTGGTGTCACTAATACCAATGATGGGGCACTATTCCTCCCACTGACACCAATGATGGGGCGCTATTCCCCCCCCCCCCCCACTGACACCAACGATGGGGAACTATTCCTCCCCCCACTGACACCAACGATGGGGCACTATTCCTCCCCCCACTGACACCAACGATGGGGCACTATCCCCCCCACTGACACCAATGATGGGGCACAATTCCCCCCCCACACTAGTATCAATGATGGGGCACTATTCCCCCCCCACTGACACCAATGATGGGGCACTATTCCTCCCACACTGACACCAATGATGGGGCACTATTCCTCCCACTGATACCAATGATGGGACACTATTCCTCCCACTGATACCAACGATGGGACACTATTCCTCCCACTGACATCAGTGATGTGGCACTACTCTTCTCACTGACACCAATGATGTGGCGCTACTCCTCCCACTGCAAAATTACAGTTATGAAGTAGCAACGAAAATAATTTTATGGTTGGGGGTCACCACAACATGAGGAACTGTATTAAAGGGTCGCGGCATTAGGAAGGTTGAGAACCACTGGTTTAGGAGACATTCCAGAGAGCAGCAGCCGGAGACATCACCAGTGCATGCACTCTGAAGGACGGCATACTCATGCCGTTCCTTCAGAGCTGTGGTGCCATGCTCAGGGCTCCTGTACACATGCGCAAGAGTGATGTCATCACGGCTCGGTCAGTCAGATGGCTGGAGCCCAGGAACCCGGAAGGAAGACTGGGTGCAGATGGAAGCCCTGTCAGCGTTGACAGTGTGATCTCTACTAGCACATTATATTACCTTTCAGGGGGATTTTTTCTTTATCTTTTCCAAGAGACTTTACTACCGCTTTAAATGAGAAGTGGTTTAAGATCACCTCCAGTTGATCTCCAGAGAGGTTCTTAGTCTCTGGGAGGTCGCTGGTTGTTTTCTTTTTCATGCTGTGCGATTTGATGGAGAGAAATCTTTGTCTTTAACATTTTGGATGTGCCTTAATTTTCATGCAAGCCTGTATTTTTCTTAAGGAAAAGTCATTAAAATCATATTATTTAAAAATAAAAAAAATTAGTTTGAGGCAAGCTGAAAAAGTAATTAAAGCAATCATTGAAAATAAACTATGCTTTTATTTTAATAATCCCTTTTGCACTGGGCACAAAAACTATCATTGTCAACAAGAGGTCCAACCTTCAGAGACAGATAGTCTGGTCTCCCAACTCCACCAGGCGAGAAGATAAATGCCCTTCTCATGCTTTCACCTCCAAAAGATATGTAAGTGAACCTTATACATGGTCTTCAGAGAAGAAAGACATATATGCCATCTTCAGGTGCTTTTGATTTTGTGATTCTTATGTTGGTAATGGTTTGAGCAAGAGTATAACATTATGGGAAAAAGACACAACACATTCTTTACTGGTTAAGGTTACACTCCGGAAAGTAGGCTATAGGAAAGTTCTTTAAAGAGAAACTATCAAGACAGAAATAGGGAAAGTGGGGAACTTGTTTTTTAAGGTGTAAACAGTAGAGCTGTAATTCTCAACCCAAAACAAGCATGCAGACAGTGAAACTCTAAAGCTCCCTGAGCTTTAGGATTAAAAAACAGATCAGTAATGGAAGACCATACCAGATGAGAAAGCAGTATGGTCCAGCTATGGTTCACAAGCAATACCCATACATCATTGGACAATCAGTGCCTGCTGTGCAGTGCCGGGACAAGGTCATCCAGTGCCTAAGAAGAAGATGCCAAACTGTGTTTATTTTATTACACAGTATATTCAAGAGAATATTATAGACACTTTCAAATTAAATAGGTTTAATTAAATTAGAATTCACTCACAACTGCCCCTCCTGTCCTCCCCCTCACCACTGCCCTGACCTTTTTTAATAGCGTCCTGCTAGCATCCTCTGGTGATATGGAAGCTTCTTATTCAAACTGCCTGTCGGGGAGGAGTAGAGGTGTGTCTATGGAGTCTCTCGTCCTTTCAGTCTGTTTATATTGGTGAAGGTAGCATACGCAAGGCATGCAGTAGTCCGATATTCAGGACCCTGCAAGGGAAAGGAACCACCCTAACACTGAAAACTGGGTCCACTGCTTGACAGGACCATATGATTTGGTTGGAAAGATGATCTTTTGAACATTAAAATGGCAAAGGCTAAGTGTTGCCATCTGCATTATTTTATTTTTAATCTTATTTTATTACTTTTTTAAATATTACAAGGACAAGGAAAAAGAAAGACATTCTGAAATATCCAAAAACAAACAGATAAATCATATATTCACAGCATTCACTCCCACGGCTTCAATTACCACATCTATGCTGACGACACCCAAATTTACCTCTCCATCCCCCACCTCACCCCCTCACTCTCCGCCCGCATCGCCCACCTCCTAAACGACATATCAGACTGGATGTCGCTCCATTTCCTCAAACTTAACCTATCCAAAACCGATCTCCTGGTCTTCCCCCCCCCCCGCGCCCCCCCCATCCTCTCCATCACTGCTAGCAACGCCACCATCTCTCCCACCCCACAGGCCAAAGTCCTGGGTGTCACCCTGGACTCCCACCTCTCCTTCCTACCCCACATCCAACTGCTATCTAGATCTTGCAGGCTCCACCTCCGCAACATCTCCAAGATACGCACATTCCTCACCCCAGACACCACCAAACAACTCGTACACTCCATCATCTCACGCCTGGACTATTGCAATTCCCTTCTCACTGGCCTACCCAAACAAACGTTATCCCCACTCCAGTCTATCCTGAACTCAGCGGCTAGACTCATCCACCTCACCAACCGCTCCACATCTGCCACCCCCCTCTGCCAATCCCTCCACTGGCTCCCGATTGCCCAGCGCTTCAAATTACTAACTCTGACCTACAAAGCCATTCACAACGCATTCCCCAAACTACCTAACTGACCTGATACCCAAATACCACCCTACCCGTGCCCTTCGCTCCTCACAGGACCTCCTACTTTCTAGCTCCCTGATCTCCTTCTCCCACGCCCGACTCCAGGACTTCTCCAGGACTTCCCCCATCCTCTGGAACTCCCTACCCCAATCCATCAGACTGTCACCTACCCTCCTCACCTTCAGGCGCACCCTGAAAATCTAACTCTTCAGGGAAGCCTATCCCAACCTCACATAACACCTGATCTCACCTAACAACTAACCTCCTCCACTCCTCCCACCACTCCATCCCCCACAGCCACTTCCTCCTGTACCACTATCCCCTCCCTCCTAGATTGTAAGCTCGAAAGAGCAGGGCCCTCGAACCCCTGGTGTATTGTATTGTTACTGTCTTGTCTCATGTTATGTCCCCCTTGCTACTGTACAGCGCTGAGCATACCCTTTGGCGCTATATAAATACTGTATAATAACAATAATAATATATTGTCCAGAAACAAAGGAAATAATTTTAAAGTAATTATTATGTCACTCACCTTTAAATTTATGGTTTAACCTATATATAAGAGTAACATTCCTTATAATTCATAACCATCTGCATTACAAATAGCAAAGAAATGTTTTGACTTTAACATTACTTTAGTATACAGGTCCACATATGGCCAATGTTGCTAATTTGTGGTAATATACCAGGAACAAAGGACAGTTTAACCACTTCAAGTCCGGACACTTTTACCCCCTTCCTGTCCAGGCCAATTTTCAGCTTTCAGTGCTATCACACTTTGAATGACAATTGCGCGGTCATGCAACACTGTACCCATATGACTTTTTTAGCATTTTTTTGAGACAGATAAAGCTTTATTTTGGTGGTATTTATTCACCACTGGGATTTTTATTTTTTTTGCTATGTAAATGAAAAAGTCCCAAAATTTTGAAAAAAGTGTTTTCTTATAAAATTTTTCAAATAAATAATATGTCATCATAAATCTTGTCCAAAATGTATTCCATTATCTTTTTAATAACAAAAAAAAATAACCCAAATTGGTTTATAACCAAAAATTATAATTTTTAAACAATTTTTTTTACATTTTTATATTATTTATATTTTGTTTTTTTACATACTGTCACCCTAGCAGTATAGTGTCACCATGGTGACACTGTACTACTTGTGGGGGGTGATGAAGATTTTTTTTTTTTTTTTTACACTGATTGCTTTTACACCCATAAAGGCTGTAAAAGCAATAATTTCTCATTCTCTCTGGCTGCATTATTACAGCCATTGAGAACTACTGTGTGAGCTGTGATTGGTCACACCTTGTCACATGGTACAAGGCTGTTGTGAATAGCCTTGTACCATATGACCTCTGTGATCATTCACAGATTTCACTAGTAGTAAGCAATGATGTCAGAAGTGACATCCTGCTTATTACTCTGCATGTGATCACTGATTGGCCAATCAGTGATCACATGATCGGGACCTCGCACAGAGGTCCCGTACGACAATCAGTGTTCCACAGCCACAGCAGGCACCAGATCGCGGTGCTTCGCGCTCCCAGGGAGCAGGCACAAGCAGGGGGCGGGTAGGCTGTTTATAAGTGGCCACCCGACCCTACACTGCCACCGTCCGGCCGTTTATATACAACTGCCGGACGGAAGGTGGTTAAAATGGATCTTAACTCTATCTGAGCACCAAAAACTGAAAATGCTATTTAATTAATTTCTATATTCAAAGTAAAATCACCATCCATGCATGTCTCCATGCATTTATGTTCTTGAATCTCTCTGTCCTTAGCTCAGGTATGCAGGCAGGAGGGTGTGCTTAGCTGAAAAAGCCCCTCCTCTCCTTCTACGAATGAAAGAAAAAAAAAAACAAACACCCATGAAGATTCCTGGGATGTGTGACATCATTTTGGCCTAGACCAGAAACCAGGAAGCAAGTGAAGAAATGTTTTAAACAAATAGATATGATATATTTTCCTATGTATTTACTAATGCTAGCAGCATAGGGCTTAAAAATAGTTCATATTGATTGGGAGAGTAAAGTTTCACTTGCCAACCAGGCACTTATACCCCTTTCCTGCCCAGGCCAATTTTCAGGTTTCAGTGCTGTTGCACTCTGCATAACAGTTGCGTGGTCATGCTACACTGTACCCATATGACGTTTTTATCATTTTTTTTCACACAAACAGAGCTTTCTTTTGGTGGTATTTACTTGCTGCTCAGTGTTTTATTTTTTGCACTATAAACAAAAAAAGAGCATAAAATGTGAAAAAAAAGTTTTTCTTTGTTTCTATTATAAAATTTTGCAAACAGGTAATTTTTCTCCATCACTGATGCACGTTGATGAGGCTGCACTGATAGGGGGCACTGATGAGGTGGCACAGATAGGCAGCACTGATGATGCTGCACTGATGGGCGGCACTGATGGATGGCACTGATGGGCAGCAGTGCTGGGCACTGGTGGGCAGCACTGATAGGCTGGACTGATGGGCACAGGTGGGTGGCACTGATGACACAGGTGGGTGGCACTGCAGTGCACAGGTGGGTGGCACTTATTATCAGTGCCCTGATGATCAGTGCCGATCTCACTGCTGACAATTGCTAGTTCTCTGCAATTGTCAGTGTGAGGAAAGTGCAGCCGATAACCGGCAACTGTATTTACCCGGTGATCTGCTGTGTTATTGGACACAGCTGATCACGTGGTAAAAGGCCGCTGTGATTGGCTGTTTACCATATCACATGATCAGTTGTGTTCATAGGACACAACGATCACCGGTGGCACCGGGTGCGTGCAGCTGGGGGGACATGTTCTGGAATGATGTCCATGGACATCGTCCCAGGATTACACAACCATGCTGTAGCAGTCCTTCGGCTATAGCGCGGTTGGGAACCAGTTAAAGTGGTTGTGAAGATCAAGGTTGCATAGAATGAATGAAGGTAAAACACCATCTGTGAGCAGCAGCCCCCCAATACATACCTGAGCCCCATTGCGATCCAGCGATGTGCACGAGAGCCTCAGCTCTCTGGGGTCTCTCTCTCCTCATTGACTCCTGCTGCTGTCAATCACAGCCAGTGAGCCAATGAGGACAGAGAGGGGGCGATGTGGCACTGAGTCGCGGTTCTGTGTATGAATGGACACGTAGATCAGCAGCTAGGGAGTGAGCAGTAAGCTGCTTGCTCTGGCAGGGGGGAGGGGCCAGGACCACCGACAGGGTACCCAAGAAGAAGAGGATCGGGGCTGCTCTGTGCAAAACTACTCCTTGTCATTAAAAAAATAGCCTTTAGTATAACTTTAAAGACTGCTCAGCCCAAGCAAACCATGACAATGAAAAGATGATTATATCTGATATATTTTACATTTTCCTCAGGATGGAGGAGGGGTGGGCTATATGTTTTGCATGTAATTGTATTTTCACTCTAATAGTACGCTAAGCAGCAAGATTAAGTGCTTGTTGGCAACTGCATAGGCAAACAAAATTATACAAAACATGGGGGATGGAGACAAGTGATACAAGCAGTGTATTGGCTTTAGATAAGTCATTCCTGTTACGTAGCTATTGAGATGGAAAGAAGAAGAGCATTTACTAAGATCAATGGAACCCTCATTTCCAGATACACAGCTCACTCAAAACAAAGTCAAAAATGTCGATCTGGTCAAGCCATGTTATTGTATATGGCAGGGAAGGCACAGTCAGAGGCCTCTGGAAACAGTGTAACTCAGCAATCAGAAGAAGTTGTTCCTTTCCTTAATATTGGCCAACTGGGGGGGGCTGGTGCACTCATAGACATAAGTAGAGATGAGCGAATCGAAGTAGGCGAAGTGGAATTCGTTTCGAATATTAGGAAAATTTCGAATCCGAAAATAAGCAGACTTCGGATGCGCGAATCGAAATTTTTCCTAAAATGGCGGCGACATGTGCGGCGACGGAGCGGGGATGTCTGGGAAGGCGCGCAGACAAGGCGCGCTGACCCATAATGCATTCATTCATGACATGTGATCGCATTAGCCAATCAGCAGCCAGCCAGCCAGCACAGTGTAATGGTCGAGCTATAAATAGCGGCCATTTTAGAATTCTCCATTTGCCTCCAGTCATTCAACAGAGGCAGACCTGGCTGTATGCAGGGAGAGAGTTAGGGACAGAGAAACGTTAGTTAGGGCTACAGAATCGTTACTTAGGGCCACAGAAACGTTACATAGGGCCACAGAAACGTTTACTTAGGGCCACAGAATCGTTAGTTAGGGACACAGAATTGTTACTCAGGGACAGACAGAATTGTTACTGAGGGATACAGAATTGTTACTGAGGGCCACAGAATCGTTACTTAGGGCCACAGAAATGTTACTTAGGGCCACAGAATTGTTACTTAGGGACAGACACAGAATTGTTATTGAGGGACACAGAATTGTTACTGAGGGCCACAGAACCGTTACTTAGGGCCACAGAAACGTTACTTAGGGCCACAGAATTGTTACTTAGGGACAGACACAGAATTGTTACTGAGGGACACAGATTTGTTACTGAGGGCCACAGAATCGTTACTTAGGGCCACAGAATTGTTACTTAGGGACAGACACAGAATTGTTATTGGGGGACACAGAATTGTTACTGAGGGCCACAGAAACGTTACTTAGGGCCACAGAAACGTTACTTAGGGCCACAGAAACGTTACTTAGGGCCACAGAATTGTTACTTAGGGACAGATACAGAATTGTTATTGAGGGACACAGAATTGTTACTGAGGGCCACAGAACGTTACTTAGGGCCACAGAAACGTTACTTAGGGCCACAGAATCGTTATTTAGGGCCACAGAAACGTTACTTAGGGCCACAGAAACGTTACTTAGGGCCACAGAATTGTTACTCAGGGACAGACAGAATTGTTACTGAGGGATACAGAATTGTTACTGAGGGCCACAGAATCGTTACTTAGGGCCACAGAAACGTTACTTAGGGCCACAGAATTGTTACTTAGGGACACAGATTTGCTACTGAGGGCCACAGAATCGTTACTGAGGGCTACAGAAACGTTACTTAGGGCCACAGAATTGTTACTTAGGGACAGACACAGAATTGTTACTGAGGGACACAGATTTGTTACTGAGGGCCACAGAATCGTTACTTAGGGCCACAGAATTGTTACTTAGGGACAGACACAGAATTGTTACTGAGGGACACAGATTTGTTACTGAGGGCCACAGAATCGTTACTTAGGGCCACAGAAACGTTACTTAGGGCCACAGAATTGTTACTTAGGGACAGACACAGAATTGTTATTGAGGGACACAGAATTGTTACTGAGGGCCACAGAACCGTTACTTAGGGCCACAAAAACGTTACTTAGGGCCACAGAATTGTTACTTAGGGACAGACACAGAATTGTTACTGAGGGACACAGATTTGTTACTGAGGGCCACAGAATCGTTACTTAGAGCCACAGAATTGTTACTTAGGGACAGACACAGAATTGTTACTGAGGGACACAGATTTGTTACTGAGGGCCACAGAAACGTTACTTAGGGCCACAGAATCGTTACTTAGGGCCACAGAATCGTTACTTAGGGCCACAGAAACTTTACTTAGGGCCATAGAATTATTACTTAGGGACACAGAATTGTTACTCAGGGACAGACACAGAATTGTTACTGAGGGATACAGAATTGTTACTGAGGGCCACAGAAACGTTACTTAGGGCCACAGAAACGTTACTTAGGGCCACAGAAACGTTACTTAGGGCCACAGAATTGTTACTTAGGGACAGACACAGAATTGTTACTGAGGGACACAGAATTGTTACTGAAGGCCACAGAACCGTTACTTAGGATCACAGAAACGTTACTTAGGGACACAGAATTGTTACTCAGGGACAGACACAGAATTGTTACTGAGGGATACAGAATTGTTACTGAGGGACACAGAAACGTTACTTAGGGCCACAGAAACGTTACTTAGGGCCACAGAAACGTTACTTAGGGCCACAGAATTGTTACTTAGGGACAGACACAGAATTGTTACTGAGGGACACAGAATTGTTACTGAGGGCCACAGAACCGTTACTTAGGGCCACAGAAACGTTACTTAGGGACACAGAATTGGTACTCAGGGACAGACACAGAATTGTTACTGAGGGACACAGAATTGTTACTGAGGGCCACAGAACTGTTACTTAGGGCCACAGAACTGTTACTTAGGGCCACAGAAACGTTACTTAGGGCCACAGAAACGTTACTTAAGGACACAGAAACGTTACTTAGGGACACAGAATTGTTACTCAGGGACAGACACAGAATTGTTACTGAGGGACACAGATTTGTTACTGAGGGACACAGATTTGTTACTGAGGGACACAGAACCGTTACTTAGGGCCACAGAACCGTTACTTAGGGCCACAGAAACGTTACTTAGGGCCACAGAATTGTTACTCAGGGACAGACACAGAATTGTTACTGAGGGACACAGAATTGTTACTGAGGGACACAGAATTGTTACTCAGGGACACAGAATTGTTACTGAGGGACACAGAATTGTTACTGAGGGACACAGAATTGTTACTGAGGGACACAGAATTGTTACTCAGGGACACAGAATTGTTACTCAGGGACAGACACAGAATTGTTACTCAGGGACACAGAATTGTTACTGAGGGACACAGATTTGTTACTGAGGGACACAGAACCGTTACTTAGGGCCACAGAACCGTTACTTAGGGCCACAGAACCGTTACTTAGGGCCACAGAATTGTTACTCAGGGACACAGAATTGTTACTCAGGGACACAGAATTGTTACTCAGGGACAGACACAGAATTGTTACTCAGGGACACAGAATCGTTTAATTAAAGAGTATGTCAGACAACATGCAGAGGAGTGGCAGAGGAGGCAATGTTTTAGGAGCGAGCAGACGTGGCAGCAGAGGAAGGGGTCGAGGCAGCACTATTCGCAGCCAGAGGCCAGTGCTCCCGGTGTCATCCAGCGGTCGTGTCTCCACCGACAACCCTGCCGTCATTGATTGGTTGGCTCGGTCGTCTTCCTCTTCCCAGGTCACCTCTGACACCTACAGCCAACGGTCGGTGGGTACGTCAGACACAACCGTTAGTTGGCATGGCCCGGGACCAAGCCCACTGAAATCACGTGTCCTCTACCTGCCCCTGTCCTTTGGTGTTCCCTCACCAAGCGAAGTATCGCATGCTGTGGGCTCAGCCCCACTGTACAGTGAGGAAGAGCAAACAGAGGGCGGTCAGGAACGGGGGGAGACATCCGCCTCTTCAGCAGCCAGGCGAAGAAGTAGTGGCGAGAAGAGTGGCTCGGTAGCCGGTCTAGAGACAGGTCTGTCTCCTGACCCACACGCAGCCGAGGGGGCTAGTAGTGAGGCGGAGACCCTAATTGATGATGAGGAGGCTGATCGCACTTGGCAGCCTCGTCGTCATCAGGCTATTGCTTCCGCATCATCAGGAGAAGAGGGTGGCAGCTTGGCAGCGAGCAAAACAGTCGGTGGGTTGCCCAGGAGGCAGCAGGGTCGCAGCAGTGTCAGTGGAGGCAAACGGCCACGGAGTACAGCACCAGCTCCACTGCAGCCTACCACCACGGCCAGTAGTGGTGCCGGTGTGCACGGAGGAAGCAGCAGTCAGCCAGTGAGGAGTATCGGGGGCAAAGTTTCCTACTCGGCGGTGTGGCAATTTTTTGTCAAGAAGCCCGAGGAAGTAAACGTAGCCGTATATCGACTATGTGGCCAGAAAGTCAAGCGTGGCCAGGGGGCCCATGTTAAGACTACAGCGTTGCGGCAGCATATGCAGCGTCGCCATTTGGTGGCCTGGGAAAACCGTGATAAAGATACGGCGGTTCTGCCCGCCCCAGCCCCCGCTCCATCACCCGCTCCGTTACTTGCTCCGTCACCCGACGTCAATCGCCCTCTATCAGCCAGTCAAGGCTCCAACACCTCTGCTGAGGGGAGTTGTCGCTCGTTGCCATCTTCCGCTCGTTCAGATGCTCCTTCTCCTGCTACTCCTGTTCACGGATTCCGTCAGCAGTCTTTCTTGGAATCCATTTCCAAGAGACAACAGTTTGCGAGCACGCACCCGACGGTGCAAAAGCTGAACGTCCTCCTGTCCAAGTTGCTGGTGCTGCAGTCCCTCCCTTTCCAAGTGGTGGACTCCGCACCTTTCCGAGAAATGATGGCTTCTGCCGCGCCGCGGTGGAGAGTGCCAAGCCGTCATTTCTTCGCCAAAAAGGCAGTGCCAGCCCTGCATTCACATGTAGAAGAGATGGTGGGCCAGTCTTTAAGCATGTCGGTCTCTGCCAAAGTGCACGGCAGCGCCGACGTGTGGAGCTGTAACTACGGTCAGGGACAGTACATGTCATTTACGGCCCACTGGGTGAACGTGGTGCCGTCACAGCCGCACCAGCAACTTGGACAGGTCACGCCGCTTTTGCCTCCGGGTTTGCACGTCCTTGGTCCACAAAACATGTCCGCCTCTACCACCTCTTCTTCCTTCGTGTCCTCAGCCGCCACCCCCGTGCCAAGTCCCATTACCCGACCGGCATATCACATGTGCAGGGCGCAACGGTGTCACGCTGTGCTGCACCTGGTATGCCTTGGCGAACGTAGTCACACAGGGGAGGAACTTCTCAGTGTAATGAACAGAGAAATCAACAGATGGCTGTCTCCGCGCAAACTGAAAATCGGAACCATGTTGACCGACAACGGAAAGAACATGGTGTCTGCTCTGCGTCAAGGAAGGTTGTGCCATGCGCCATGCATGGCTCACGTGTTCAATCTGGTTGTCAAGCGGTTCCTAAAATCCACCATCCCACTGCAAGACATCCTTAAAATGTCACGTAAACTTTGCATGCATTTCAGCCATTCCTACACCGCAAAGCACACCCTCCTTGAGCTGCAGCGGCAGAACGGAATTCCACAGCATTGCCTGATCTGCGACGTTGCAACAAGGTGGAATTCAACCCTACACATGTTAGACCGCCTTTACGAACAACGAAAGGCCATCACCGATTTCCTGATGTTACAAGCGGATAAAGGTACTCCCCTGTGTAACTTCGATGTCAGCCATTGGCAGCTCATGCGTGACACCTGCCGCTTGCTCAGGCCCTTTGAGGAGGCCACGCTATTCGTGAGTCGGCAGGACTATGGGATGAACGACGTCATTCCTCTGTTGCACGTCCTGGAACAAATGCTGTTAACAATGGCTGGTCAGGGTGCGGTAGACGTGGCGCACAGATCTCAACGCCACATGACCCCTGTGGGGGCAGGACAGGAAGAAGAGGAGGAGGTAGAGGAGGACATTTGTGCTCAGGAATTATTGAGTGAAATGGGTGGTTTTTCAACTCAGCGGACAGGAGTGGAGGAGCAGGAGCATGTGGTAGAGGAGGAGGAGGAGGAGGAGACAGAGGACCCAGACGCACCGTGGCAGTATGCTGTGGAGATGGAGGCAGGGAGTCCCTCGCATTCCTTGGCACAAATGGCCCATAGCATGCTCGGTTGCTTGCGTAGCGACAGCCGAATAATAACCATCAGATAGAGGGATGACTTTTGGCTGTCCACCTTGTTGGACCCTCGCTACCGTTCAAAAATGGTGGCCTTTTTCACTGCTGAGAGGGAGGCCAAAATAACGTACTATAAAAACCACCTATGTAGTCAGTTGGTCTCTGCCTTTGTGCGCCAACGTCCATCCTCAGACACTGTGGGCCCTGTGCGCTCGCGTTCCGCTGCCATGGCAGCAGGGGAGGGGTGGGGTGGTAGGAGCAGTGGTAGCTCCACCAGCAGCGGCTGCCTCAGTCTGCAGTCGATGATGAGTAGCTTTCTTCACCAGCGCAGTGAGGAAACTACTAACCAGCCGCAGCAGCAGCAGCATCAGGTGGACCTGGAGCAGGACCTCAAACAACAGGCTTGGGCCTACTTGGACAGCACCCTGCCAACCGAGGTAGACAATCCCCTTGACTACTGGGCAACAAAACTTGACCTTTGGCCCCAACTAGCTGAATTTGCCCTTGAAAGGCTGTCATGCCCGGCCAGTAGCGTGGCATCGGAGCGTGTGTTTAGTGCGGCAGGAGGTATTGTAACTCCGCGGAGGACACGACTGTCCACCCAAAGTGTGGAGAGACTCACGTTTGTGAAAATGAATCAGGCGTGGATTAGTCTGGATTTCAAACCACCAGTTCCTGACACAACTGATTAAATCCGCCATGAATCATGCCCCTGCCATGTGCCACTTTCAGGTCTACTCACACTGCTGGTGTGTTCCATTTTTTGGCATAGGGTGCAGGCAGATTACGGGCCTCCCATAGCTGCTGCCAGGCCCCTAATCTGCCATGGGCCCCTATACCGCCTCCTCATGCTGCTGCCAGGTCCAGAGTCTCTCATGGGTCCCTGTACGGCCTCCCATTGCTGCTGTCTCCATCGCCACACTCTGCCATGTGCCACTTTCAGGTCTCCTCACACACTGCTGGTGTGTTCAATTTTTTGACATAGGGTGCTGGCAGATTACGGGCCTCCCACAGCTGCTGCCAGGCACCTAATCTGCCATGGGCCCCTGTACCGCCTCCTCATGCTGCTGCCAGGTCCACAGTGTCTCATGCCATGTGCCACTTTCAGGTCTCCTCACACACTGCTGGTGTGTTCAATTTTTTGACATAGGGTGCTGACAGATTACGGGCCTCCCATAGCTGCTGCCAGGCCCCTAATCTGCCATGGGCCCCTATACCGCCTCCTCATGCTGCTGCCAAGTCCAGAGTCTGTCATGGGTCCCTGTACGGCCTCCCATTGCTGCTGTCTCCATCGCCACACTCTGCCATGTGCCACTTTCAGGTCTCCTCACACACTGCTGGTGTGTTCAATTTTTTGACATAGGGTGCTGGCAGATTACGGGCCTCCCATAGCTGCTGCCAGGCCCCTAATCTTCCATGGGCCCCTATACCGCCTCCTCATGCTGATGCCAAGTCCAGAGTCTGTCATGGGTCCCTGTACGGCCTCCCATTGCTGCTGTCTCCATCGCCACACTCTGCCATGTGCCACTTTCAGGTCTCCTCACACACTGCTGGTGTGTTCAATTTTTTGACATAGGGTGCTGGCAGATTACGGGCCTCCCATAGCTGCTGCCAGGCCCCTAATCTTCCATGGGCCCCTATACCGCCTCCTCATGCTGCTGCCAAGTCCAGAGTCTGTCATGGGTCCCTGTACGGCCTCCCATTGCTGCTGTCTCCATCGCCACACTCTGCCATGTGCCACTTTCAGGTCTCCTCACACACTGCTGGTGTGTTCAATTTTTTGACATAGGGTGCTGGCAGATAACGGGCCTCCCATAGCTGCTGCCAGGCCCCTAATCTGCCATGGGCCCCTGTACCGCCTCCTCATGCTGCTGCCAGGTCCACAGTGTCTCATGCCATGTGCCACTTTCAGGTCTCCTCACACTGCTGGTGTGTTGAATTTTTTGACATAGGGTGCTGGCAGATTACGGGCCTCCCATAGCTGCTGCCAGGCCCCTAATCTGCCATGGGCCCCTATACCGCCTCCTCATGCTTCTGCCAAGTCCAGAGTCTGTCATGGGTCCCTGTACGGCCTCCCATTGCTGCTGTCTCCATCGCCACACTCTGCCATGTGCCACTTTCAGGTCTCCTCACACACTGCTGGTGTGTTCAATTTTTTGACATAGGGTGCTGGCAGATTACGGGCCTCCCATAGCTGCTGCCAGGCCCCTAATCTGCCATGGGCCCCTATACCGCCTGCTCATGCTGCTGCCAGGTCCAGAGTCTCTCATGGGTCCCTGTACGGCCTCCCATTGCTGCTGTCTCCATCGCCACACTCTGCCATGTGCCACTTTCAGGTCTCCTCACACTGCTGGTGTGTTGAATTTTTTGACATTGGGTGCTGGCAGATTACGGGCCTCCCATAGCTGCTGCCAGGCCCCTTATCTGCCACGGGCCCCTGTACCGCCTCCTCATGCTGCTGCCAGGTCCACAGTGTCTCATGCAATGTGCCACTTTCAGGTCTCCTCACACTGCTGGTGTGTTCAATTTTTTGACATAGGGTGCTGGCAGATTACGGGCCTCCCATAGCTGCTGCCAGGCCACTAATCTGCCATGGGCCCCTATACCGCCTCCTCATGCTGCTGCCAAGTCCAGAGTGAGTCTGTCATGGGTCCCTGTACGGCCTCCCATTGCTGCTGTCTCCATCGCCACTCTCTGCCATGTACCACTTTCAGGTCTCCTCACACTGCTGGTGTGTTGAATTTTTTGACATTGGGTGCTGGCAGATTACGGGCCTCCCATAGCTGCTGCCAGGCCCCTAATCTGCCATGGGCCCCTGTACCGCCTCCTCATGCTGCTGCCAGGTCCACAGTGTCTCATGCCATGTGCCACTTTCAGGTCTCCTCACACTGCTGGTGTGTTGAATTTTTTGACATAGGGTGCTGGCAGATTACGGGCCTCCCATAGCTGCTGCCAGGCCCCTAATCTGCCATGGGCCCCTATACCGCCTCCTCATGCTTCTGCCAAGTCCAGAGTCTGTCATGGGTCCCTGTACGGCCTCCCATTGCTGCTGTCTCCATCGCCACACTCTGCCATGTGCCACTTTCAGGTCTCCTCACACACTGCTGGTGTGTTCAATTTTTTGACATAGGGTGCTGGCAGATTACGGGCCTCCCATAGCTGCTGCCAGGCCCCTAATCTGCCATGGGCCCCTATACCGCCTGCTCATGCTGCTGCCAGGTCCAGAGTCTCTCATGGGTCCCTGTACGGCCTCCCATTGCTGCTGTCTCCATCGCCACACTCTGCCATGTGCCACTTTCAGGTCTCCTCACACTGCTGGTGTGTTGAATTTTTTGACATTGGGTGCTGGCAGATTACGGGCCTCCCATAGCTGCTGCCAGGCCCCTTATCTGCCACGGGCCCCTGTACCGCCTCCTCATGCTGCTGCCAGGTCCACAGTGTCTCATGCAATGTGCCACTTTCAGGTCTCCTCACACTGCTGGTGTGTTCAATTTTTTGAAATAGGGTGCTGGCAGATTACGGGCCTCCCATAGCTGCTGCCAGGCCCCTAATCTGCCATGGGCCCCTATACCGCCTCCTCATGCTCCTGCCAAGTCCAGAGTCTGTCATGGGTCCCTGTACGGCCTCCCATTGCTGCTGTCACCATCGCCACACTCTGCCATGTGCCACTTTCAGGTCTCCTCACACACTGCTGGTGTGTTCAATTTTTTGACATAGGGTGCTGGCAGATTACGGGCCTCCCATAGCTGCTGCCAGGCCCCTAATCTGCCATGGGCCCCTATACCGCCTCCTCATGCTGCTGCCAAGTCCAGAGTCTGTCATGGGTCCCTGTACGGCCTCCCATTGCTGCTGTCTCCATCGCCACACTCTGCCATGTGCCACTTTCAGGTCTCCTCACACACTGCTGGTGTGTTCAATTTTTTGACATAGGGTGCTGGCAGATTACGGGCCTCCCATAGCTGCTGCCAGGCCCCTAATCTGCCATGGGCCCCTATACCGCCTCCTCATGCTGCTGCCAGGTCCAGAGTCTCTCATGGGTCCCTGTACGGCCTCCCATTGCTGCTGTCTCCATCGCCACACTCTGCCATGTGCCACTTTCAGGTCTCCTCACACACTGCTGGTGTGTTCAATTTTTTGACATAGGGTGCTGGCAGATTACGGGCCTCCCATAGCTGCTGCCAGGCCCCTAATCTGCCATGGGCCCCTGTACCGCCTCCTCATGCTGCTGCCAGGTCCAGAGTCTCTCATGGGTCCCTGTACGGCCTCCCATTGCTGCTGTCTCCATCGCCACACTCTGCCATGTGCCACTTTCAGGTCTCCTCACACACTGCTGGTGTGTTCAATTTTTTGACATAGGGTGCTGGCAGATTAGGGGCCTCCCATAGCTGCTGCCAGGCCCCTAATCTGCCATGGGCCCCTATACCGCCTCCTCATGCTGCTGCCAGGTCCAGAGTCTCTCATGGGTCCCTGTACGGCCTCCCATTGCTGCTGTCTCCATCGCCACACTCTGCCATGTGCCACTTTCAGGTCTCCTCACACACTGCTGGTGTGTTCAATTTTTTGACATAGGGTGCTGGCAGATTACGGGCCTCCCATAGCTGCTGCCAGGCCCCTAATCTGCCATGGGCCCCTGTACCGCCTCCTCATGCTGCTGCCAGGTCCACAGTGTCTCATGTCATGTGCCACTTTCAGGTCTCCTCACACTGCTGGTGTGTTGAATTTTTTGACATAGGGTGCTGGCAGATTACGGGCCTCCCATAGCTGCTGCCAGGCCCCTAATCTGCCATGGGCCCCTATACCGCCTCCTCATGCTGCTGCCAAGTCCAGAGTCTGTCATGGGTCCCTGTACGGCCTCCCATTGCTGCTGTCCCCATCGCCACACTCTGCCATGTGCCACTTTCAGGTCTCCTCACACTGCTGGTGTGTTGAATTTTTTGACATTGGGTGCTGGCAGATTACGGGCCTCCCATAGCTGCTGCCAGGCCCCTAATCTGCCATGGGCCCCTTTACCGCCTCCTCATGCTGCTGCCAGGTCCACAGTGTCTCATGCCATGTGCCACTTTCAGGTCTCCTCACACTGCTGGTGTGTTCAATTTTTTGAAATAGGGTGCTGGCAGATTACGGGCCTCCCATTGCTGCTGTCTCCATCGCCACACTCTGCCATGTGCCACTTTCAGGTCTCCTCACACACTGCTGGTGTGTTCAATTTTTTGACATAGGGTGCTGGCAGATTACGGGCCTCCCATAGCTGCTGCCAGGCCCCTAATCTGCCATGGGCCCCTATACCGCCTCCTCATGCTGCTGCCAGGTCCAGAGTCTCTCATGGGTCCCTGTACGGCCTCCCATTGCTGCTGTCTCCATCGCCACACTCTGCCATGTGCCACTTTCAGGTCTCCTCACACACTGCTGGTGTGTTCAATTTTTTGACATAGGGTGCTGGCAGATTACGGGCCTCCCATAGCTGCTGCCAGGCCCCTAATCTGCCATGGGCCCCTATACCGCCTCCTCATGCTGCTGCCAAGTCCAGAGTCTGTCATGGGTCCCTGTACGGCCTCCCATTGCTGCTGTCCCCATCGCCACACTCTGCCATGTGCCACTTTCAGGTCTCCTCACACTGCTGGTGTGTTGAATTTTTTGACATTGGGTGCTGGCAGATTACGGGCCTCCCATAGCTGCTGCCAGGCCCCTAATCTGCCATGGGCCCCTTTACCGCCTCCTCATGCTGCTGCCAGGTCCACAGTGTCTCATGCCATGTGCCACTTTCAGGTCTCCTCACACTGCTGGTGTGTTCAATTTTTTGAAATAGGGTGCTGGCAGATTACGGGCCTCCCATTGCTGCTGTCTCCATCGCCACACTCTGCCATGTGCCACTTTCAGGTCTCCTCACACACTGCTGGTGTGTTCAATTTTTTGACATAGGGTGCTGGCAGATTACGGGCCTCCCATAGCTGCTGCCAGGCCCCTAATCTGCCATGGGCCCCTATACCGCCTCCTCATGCTGCTGCCAGGTCCAGAGTCTCTCATGGGTCCCTGTACGGCCTCCCATTGCTGCTGTCTCCATCGCCACACTCTGCCATGTGCCACTTTCAGGTCTCCTCACACACTGCTGGTGTGTTCAATTTTTTGACATAGGGTGCTGGCAGATTACGGGCCTCCCATAGCTGCTGCCAGGCCCCTAATCTGCCATGGGCCCCTGTACCGCCTCCTCATGCTGCTGCCAGGTCCACAGTGTCTCATGCCATGTGCCACTTTCAGGTCTCCTCACACTGCTGGTGTGTTGAATTTTTTGACATAGGGTGCTGGCAGATTACGGGCCTCCCATAGCTGCTGCCAGGCCCCTAATCTGCCATGGGCCCCTATACCGCCTCCTCATGCTGCTGCCAAGTCCAGAGTCTGTCATGGGTCCCTGTACGGCCTCCCATTGCTGCTGTCTCCATCGCCACACTCTGCCATGTGCCACTTTCAGGTCTCCTCACACTGCTGGTGTGTTGAATTTTTTGACATTGGGTGCTGGCAGATTACGGGCCTCCCATAGCTGCTGCCAGGCCCCTAATCTGCCATGGGCCCCTGTACCGCCTCCTCATGCTGCTGCCAGGTCCACAGTGTCTCATGCCATGTGCCACTTTCAGGTCTCCTCACACTGCTGGTGTGTTGAATTTTTTGACATAGGGTGCTGGCAGATTACAGGCCTCCCATAGCTGCTGCCAGGCCCCTAATCTGCCATGGGCCCCTATACCGCCTCCTCATGCTGCTGCCAAGTCCAGAGTCTGTCATGGGTCCCTGTACGGCCTCCCATTGCTGCTGTCTCCATCGCCACACTCTGCCATGTGCCACTTTCAGGTCTCCTGACGCACTGCTGGTGTGTTCAATTTTTTGACATAGGGTGCTGGCAGATTACGGGCCTCCCATAGCTGCTGCCAGGCCCCTAATCTGCCATGGGCCCCTATACCGCCTGCTCATGCTGCTGCCAGGTCCAGAGTCTCTCATGGGTCCCTGTACGGCCTCCCATTGCTGCTGTCTCCATCGCCACACTCTGCCATATGCCACTTTCAGGTCTCCTCACACTGCTGGTGTGTTGAATTTTTTTAAATTGGGTGCTGGCAGATTACGGGCCTCCCATAGCTGCTGCCAGGCCCCTAATCTGCCATGGGCCCCTGTACCGCCTCCTCATGCTGCTGCCAGGTCCGCAGTGTCTCATGCCATGTGCCACTTTCAGGTCTCCTCACACTGCTGGTGTGTTGAATTTTTTGACATAGGGTGCTGGCAGATTTCGGGCCTCCCATAGCTGCTGCCAGGCCCCTAATCTGCCATGGGCCCCTATACCGCCTCCTCATGCTGCTGCCAAGTCCAGAGTCTCTCATGGGTCCCTGTACGGCCTCCCATTGCTGCTGTCTCCATCGCCACACTCTGCCATGTGCCACTTTCAGGTCTCCTCACACACTGCTGGTGTGTTCAATTTTTTGACATAGGGTGCTGGCAGATTACGGGCCTCCCATAGCTGCTGCCAGGCCCCTAATCTGCCATGGGCCCCTATACCGCCTCCTCATGCTGCTGCCAGGTCCAGAGTCTCTCATGGGTCCCTGTACGGCCTCCCATTGCTGCTGTCTCCATCGCCACACTCTGCCATGTGCCACTTTCAGGTCTCCTCACACACTGCTGGTGTGTTGAATTTTTTGACATAGGGTGCTGGCAGATTACGGGCCTCCCATTGCTGCTGCCAGGCCCGTAATCTGCCATGGGCCCCCGTACCGACTCCTCATGCTGTGACGTTGCAACAAGGTGGAATTCAACCCTACGTATGTTAGACCGCCTTTACGAACAGCAAAAGGCCATCACAGATTTCCCGATGTTAAAAGCGGATAAAGGTACTCCCTGTGTAACTTAGATGTCAGCCATTGGCAGCTCATGCGTGACACCTGCGCTTGCTCAGGCCCTTTGAGGAGGCCACGCTATTCGTGAGTCGGCAGGACTATGGGATGAACGACGTCATTCCTCTGTTGCACGTCCTGGAACAAATGCTGTTAACAATGGCTGGTCAGGGTGCGGTAGACGTGGCGCACAGATCTCAACGCCACATGACCCCTGTGGGGGCAGGACAGGAAGAAGAGGAGGAGGTAGAGGAGGACATTGGTGCTCAGGAATTATTGAGTGAAATGGGTGGTTTTTCCACTCAGCGGACAGGAGTGGAGGAGCAGGAGCATCTGGTAGAGGAGGAGGAAGAGGAGACAGAGGACCCAGACGCACCGTGGCAGTATGCTGTGGAGATGGAGGCAGGGAGTCCCTCGCATACCTTGGCACAAATGGCCCATAGCATGCTCGCTTGCTTGCGTACCGACAGCCGAATAAAAACCATCAGACAGAGGGATGACTTTTGGCTGTCCACCTTGTTGGACCCTCGCTACAGTTCAAAAATGGTGGCCTTTTTCACACCTGCTGAGAGGGAGGCCAAAATAACGTACTATAAAAACCACCTATGTAGTCAGCTGGTCTCTGCCTGTCTGCGCCAACGTCCATCCTCAGACACTGTGGGCCCTGTGCGGTCGCGTTCCGCTGCCATGGCAGCAGGGGAGGGGTGGGGTGGTAGGAGCAGTGGCAGCTCCACCAGCAGCAGCTGCCTCAGTCTGCAGTCGATGATGAGTAGCTTTCTTCACCAGCGCAGTGAGGAAACTACTAACCAGCCGCAGCAGCAGCAGCATCAGGTGGACCTGGAGCAGGACCTCAAACAACAGGCTTAGGCCTACTTGGACAGCACCCTGCCAAACGAGGTAGACAATCCCCTTGACTACTGGGCAACGAAACTTGACCTTTGGCCCCAACTAGCTGAATTTGCCCTTGAAAGGCTGTCATGCCCGGCCAGTAGCGTGGCATCGGAGCGCGTGTTTAGTGCGGCAGGAGGTATTGCAACTCCGCGGAGGACACGACTGTCCACCCAAAGTGTGGAGAGACTGACGTTTGTGAAAATGAATCAGGCGTGGATTAGTCTGGATTTCAAACCACCAGTTCCTGACACAACTGACTAAATCCGCAATGAATCATACCCCAAACATGTGCCACTTTCAGGTCTCCTCACACTGCTGGTGTGTTCCATTTTTTGTCATAGGGTGCTGGCAGATTACGGGCCTCCCATAGCTGCTGCCAGGCCCCTAATCTGCCATGGGCCCCTATACCGCCTCCTCATGCTGCTGCCAAGTCCAGAGTCTCTCATGGGTCCCTGTACGGCCTCCCATTGCTGCTGTCTCCATCGCCACACTCTGCCATGTGCCACTTTCAGGTCTCCTCACACTGCTGGTGTATTCCATTTTTTGTCATAGGGTGCTGGCAGATTACGGGCCTCCCATAGCTGCTGCCAGGCCCCTAATCTGCCATGGGCCCCTATACCGCCTCCTCATGCTGCTGCCAGGTCCAGAGTCTCTCATGGGTCCCTGTACGGCCTCCCATTGCTGCTGTCTCCATCGCCACACTCTGCCATGTGCCACTTTCAGGTCTCCTCACACTGCTGGTGGGTTCCATTTTTTTGTCATAGGGTGCTGGCAGATTACGGGCCTCCCATAGCTGCTGCCAGGCCCCTAATCTGCCATGGGCCCCTGTACCGCCTCCTCATGCTGCTGCCAGGTCCGCAGTGTCTCATGCCATGTGCCACTTTCAGGTCTCCTCACACTGCTGGTGTGTTGAATTTTTTGACATAGGGTGCTGGCAGATTTCGGGCCTCCCATAGCTGCTGCCAGGCCCCTAATCTGCCATGGGCCCCTATACCGCCTCCTCATGCTGCTGCCAAGTCCAGAGTCTCTCATGGGTCCCTGTACGGCCTCCCATTGCTGCTGTCTCCATCGCCACACTCTGCCATGTGCCACTTTCAGGTCTCCTCACACACTGCTGGTGTGTTCAATTTTTTGACATAGGGTGCTGGCAGATTACGGGCCTCCCATAGCTGCTGCCAGGCCCCTAATCTGCCATGGGCCCCTATACCGCCTCCTCATGCTGCTGCCAGGTCCAGAGTCTCTCATGGGTCCCTGTACGGCCTCCCATTGCTGCTGTCTCCATCGCCACACTCTGCCATGTGCCACTTTCAGGTCTCCTCACACACTGCTGGTGTGTTGAATTTTTTGACATAGGGTGCTGGCAGATTACGGGCCTCCCATTGCTGCTGCCAGGCCCGTAATCTGCCATGGGCCCCCGTACCGACTCCTCATGCTGTGACGTTGCAACAAGGTGGAATTCAACCCTACGTATGTTAGACCGCCTTTACGAACAGCAAAAGGCCATCACAGATTTCCCGATGTTAAAAGCGGATAAAGGTACTCCCTGTGTAACTTAGATGTCAGCCATTGGCAGCTCATGCGTGACACCTGCGCTTGCTCAGGCCCTTTGAGGAGGCCACGCTATTCGTGAGTCGGCAGGACTATGGGATGAACGACGTCATTCCTCTGTTGCACGTCCTGGAACAAATGCTGTTAACAATGGCTGGTCAGGGTGCGGTAGACGTGGCGCACAGATCTCAACGCCACATGACCCCTGTGGGGGCAGGACAGGAAGAAGAGGAGGAGGTAGAGGAGGACATTGGTGCTCAGGAATTATTGAGTGAAATGGGTGGTTTTTCCACTCAGCGGACAGGAGTGGAGGAGCAGGAGCATCTGGTAGAGGAGGAGGAAGAGGAGACAGAGGACCCAGACGCACCGTGGCAGTATGCTGTGGAGATGGAGGCAGGGAGTCCCTCGCATACCTTGGCACAAATGGCCCATAGCATGCTCGCTTGCTTGCGTACCGACAGCCGAATAAAAACCATCAGACAGAGGGATGACTTTTGGCTGTCCACCTTGTTGGACCCTCGCTACAGTTCAAAAATGGTGGCCTTTTTCACACCTGCTGAGAGGGAGGCCAAAATAACGTACTATAAAAACCACCTATGTAGTCAGCTGGTCTCTGCCTGTCTGCGCCAACGTCCATCCTCAGACACTGTGGGCCCTGTGCGGTCGCGTTCCGCTGCCATGGCAGCAGGGGAGGGGTGGGGTGGTAGGAGCAGTGGCAGCTCCACCAGCAGCAGCTGCCTCAGTCTGCAGTCGATGATGAGTAGCTTTCTTCACCAGCGCAGTGAGGAAACTACTAACCAGCCGCAGCAGCAGCAGCATCAGGTGGACCTGGAGCAGGACCTCAAACAACAGGCTTAGGCCTACTTGGACAGCACCCTGCCAAACGAGGTAGACAATCCCCTTGACTACTGGGCAACGAAACTTGACCTTTGGCCCCAACTAGCTGAATTTGCCCTTGAAAGGCTGTCATGCCCGGCCAGTAGCGTGGCATCGGAGCGCGTGTTTAGTGCGGCAGGAGGTATTGCAACTCCGCGGAGGACACGACTGTCCACCCAAAGTGTGGAGAGACTGACGTTTGTGAAAATGAATCAGGCGTGGATTAGTCTGGATTTCAAACCACCAGTTCCTGACACAACTGACTAAATCCGCAATGAATCATACCCCAAACATGTGCCACTTTCAGGTCTCCTCACACTGCTGGTGTGTTCCATTTTTTGTCATAGGGTGCTGGCAGATTACGGGCCTCCCATAGCTGCTGCCAGGCCCCTAATCTGCCATGGGCCCCTATACCGCCTCCTCATGCTGCTGCCAAGTCCAGAGTCTCTCATGGGTCCCTGTACGGCCTCCCATTGCTGCTGTCTCCATCGCCACACTCTGCCATGTGCCACTTTCAGGTCTCCTCACACTGCTGGTGTATTCCATTTTTTGTCATAGGGTGCTGGCAGATTACGGGCCTCCCATAGCTGCTGCCAGGCCCCTAATCTGCCATGGGCCCCTATACCGCCTCCTCATGCTGCTGCCAGGTCCAGAGTCTCTCATGGGTCCCTGTACGGCCTCCCATTGCTGCTGTCTCCATCGCCACACTCTGCCATGTGCCACTTTCAGGTCTCCTCACACTGCTGGTGGGTTCCATTTTTTTGTCATAGGGTGCTGGCAGATTACGGGCCTCCCATAGCTGCTGCCAGGCCCCTAATCTGCCATGGGCCCCTGTACCGCCTCCTCATGCTGCTGCCAGGTCCGCAGTGTCTCATGCCATGTGCCACTTTCAGGTCTCCTCACACTGCTGGTGTGTTGAATTTTTTGACATAGGGTGCTGGCAGATTTCGGGCCTCCCATAGCTGCTGCCAGGCCCCTAATCTGCCATGGGCCCCTATACCGCCTCCTCATGCTGCTGCCAAGTCCAGAGTCTCTCATGGGTCCCTGTACGGCCTCCCATTGCTGCTGTCTCCATCGCCACACTCTGCCATGTGCCACTTTCAGGTCTCCTCACACACTGCTGGTGTGTTCAATTTTTTGACATAGGGTGCTGGCAGATTACGGGCCTCCCATAGCTGCTGCCAGGCCCCTAATCTGCCATGGGCCCCTATACCGCCTCCTCATGCTGCTGCCAGGTCCAGAGTCTCTCATGGGTCCCTGTACGGCCTCCCATTGCTGCTGTCTCCATCGCCACACTCTGCCATGTGCCACTTTCAGGTCTCCTCACACACTGCTGGTGTGTTGAATTTTTTGACATAGGGTGCTGGCAGATTACGGGCCTCCCATTGCTGCTGCCAGGCCCGTAATCTGCCATGGGCCCCCGTACCGACTCCTCATGCTGTGACGTTGCAACAAGGTGGAATTCAACCCTACGTATGTTAGACCGCCTTTACGAACAGCAAAAGGCCATCACAGATTTCCCGATGTTAAAAGCGGATAAAGGTACTCCCTGTGTAACTTAGATGTCAGCCATTGGCAGCTCATGCGTGACACCTGCGCTTGCTCAGGCCCTTTGAGGAGGCCACGCTATTCGTGAGTCGGCAGGACTATGGGATGAACGACGTCATTCCTCTGTTGCACGTCCTGGAACAAATGCTGTTAACAATGGCTGGTCAGGGTGCGGTAGACGTGGCGCACAGATCTCAACGCCACATGACCCCTGTGGGGGCAGGACAGGAAGAAGAGGAGGAGGTAGAGGAGGACATTGGTGCTCAGGAATTATTGAGTGAAATGGGTGGTTTTTCCACTCAGCGGACAGGAGTGGAGGAGCAGGAGCATCTGGTAGAGGAGGAGGAAGAGGAGACAGAGGACCCAGACGCACCGTGGCAGTATGCTGTGGAGATGGAGGCAGGGAGTCCCTCGCATACCTTGGCACAAATGGCCCATAGCATGCTCGCTTGCTTGCGTACCGACAGCCGAATAAAAACCATCAGACAGAGGGATGACTTTTGGCTGTCCACCTTGTTGGACCCTCGCTACAGTTCAAAAATGGTGGCCTTTTTCACACCTGCTGAGAGGGAGGCCAAAATAACGTACTATAAAAACCACCTATGTAGTCAGCTGGTCTCTGCCTGTCTGCGCCAACGTCCATCCTCAGACACTGTGGGCCCTGTGCGGTCGCGTTCCGCTGCCATGGCAGCAGGGGAGGGGTGGGGTGGTAGGAGCAGTGGCAGCTCCACCAGCAGCAGCTGCCTCAGTCTGCAGTCGATGATGAGTAGCTTTCTTCACCAGCGCAGTGAGGAAACTACTAACCAGCCGCAGCAGCAGCAGCATCAGGTGGATCTGGAGCAGGACCTCAAACAACAGGCTTAGGCCTACTTGGACAGCACCCTGCCAAACGAGGTAGACAATCCCCTTGACTACTGGGCAACGAAACTTGACCTTTGGCCCCAACTAGCTGAATTTGCCCTTGAAAGGCTGTCATGCCCGGCCAGTAGCGTGGCATCGGAGCGCGTGTTTAGTGCGGCAGGAGGTATTGCAACTCCGCGGAGGACACGACTGTCCACCCAAAGTGTGGAGAGACTCACGTTTGTGAAAATGAATCAGGCGTGGATTAGTCTGGATTTCAAACCACCAGTTCCTGACACAACTGACTAAATCCGCCATGAATCATGCCCCAAACATGTGCCACTTTCAGGTCTCCTCACACTGCTGGTGTGTTCCATTTCTTGTCATAGGGTGCTGGCAGATTACGGGCCTCCCATAGCTGCTGCCAGGCCCCTAATCTGCCATGGGCCCCTATACCGCCTCCTCATGCTGCTGCCAAGTCCAGAGTCTCTCATGGGTCCCTGTACGGCCTCCCATTGCTGCTGTCTCCATCGCCACACTCTGCCATGTGCCACTTTCAGGTCTCCTCACACTGCTGGTGGGTTCCATTTTTTTGTCATAGGGTGCTGGCAGATTACGGGCCTCCCATAGCTGCTGCCAGGCCCCTAATCTGCCATGGGCCCCCGTACCGACTCCTCATGCTGCTGCCAGGCCCGTAATCTGTCATGGGCCCCTGTTGTCGCTTGTTGGCATATTCCGCTCGTTCAGATGCTCCTTCTCCTGCTACTCCTCTTCACAGATTCCGTCAGCAGTCTTTCTTGGAATCCGTTTCCAAGAGACAACAGTTTGCGAGCACGCACCCGACGGTGCAGAAGCTGAACGTCCTCCTGTCCAAGTTGCTGCTGCCAGGCTCGTAATCTGTCATGCGCCCCTGTACCTTCTCCTCATGCTGCTGCCAGGTCCAGAGTGTGTCATGGGCCCCCGTACCGACTCCTCATGCTGCTGCCAGGCCCGTAATCTGTCATGGGCCCCTGTACCGCCTCCCCATGCTGCTGCCAGGTCCAGAGTGTGTCATGGGTCCCTGTACGGCCTCCCATTGCTGCTGCCAGGCCCGTAATCTGCCATGGGCCCCCGTACCGACTCCTCATGCTGCTGCCAGGCCCGTAATCTGTCATGGGCCCCTGTACCGCCTCCTCATGCTGCTGCCAGGTCCAGAGTGTGTCATGGGTCCCTGTACGGCCTCCCATTGCTGCTGTCTCCATCGCCACACTCTGCCATGTGCCACTTTCAGGTCTCCTCACACTGCTGGTGGTTTCCATTTTTGTCATAGGGTGCTGTATGGCCTCCCATTGCTGCTGCCTCCACCGCCACACTGTGGCTCCACACTCTGGTTTTGGCCCCGTGACTGCCCAAATGAGTGAAGTGTGCGGTGATTCTAAGATCGACGGCACTCATCTGCATGTCATACTGACTGTCAGTATTATTTCTCTTCCCCAGCAGACTCCAAGGGCATTTAAATTAAAGGTACAGTGTTCTGCACTAATATAAAGGCTCTCTGAAGCCTAGAAACACCCTTTTATAAGTTAAATTCGCAGCGAATATATTCGACTCGAATCGAAATTTTTCCACGAATTCGCCGAATCAGTCGAATCGAATTTTTGAATACTTCGTTCATCTCTAGACATAAGGATCATCACTGTTCAAGATGAACTCCAAGCAAAATGGTTTTTTTTTCTATTCCGTGGGGCTGTGCCTGCACTGCATGGGTCAGCTTCTCGTTTTGTAGGGTGAGCAAGGAAGATGAGGGGTGGACAGAGCAAGTGGAGAATGAGGGGTGTCTACATGTATTTTAACTATTTAATGTACTTCGCTATTTGCTTGGAACTCAAATTATGTTCTTAGGAAGCCAAATAAATTGCACCCAAGGATAAAATGCATTATGTGACTGTAGGCTTGCTGTACTGAGATTAACCTCCCTGGCGGTATGATTATTTCAGATTTTTGGTGCTGAAAGCGGTACCATTATTTTGCATGGAAATTTGGCGTTTTATATTGTAGTCCTGTAATTCTGAGGAATAACTCACTGAAATCTGTCCGAACAAGAGTCTAGTAAACATCCCGGGTATGATAAAACTTGAAACACGAAATCATAAATTATAATTTAATAAATAATCATAAAAATAATAATATAATAATAAATTTAATTCAATAATATAATCAAACCAAAAACACTGAAATTTGAAATATAGCGCCAAGTTCGCACATCACTGAGCAAAGTCGCAAAATTGTTTTCAGTGTCTGATGACGAATTTCCCCACGAATCATTATCACTCAATTCTGCAAGTAGTTCTAATTGACTATCGCTGTTCTCTAGCTGATCTAAAACCGCTTTTGACCTAAAGGGACGCTTTTTGGCCGCCATTTGACTTTTCTCAGTTTCAGGCAATAAGAACAGTAAAAATGCAGGCAGGGCACAGGACAAAGCACCAGGGACAAAATGTATGTGAAATGGTTTGATAAAGTAATGTTTTACTATGTGATTTTAGTGATTTTAGTGAATGTCACTTTTTGTCATTTTCAAATTTCCCACCGTTCCGTGCCCGATCCTCCAGGAGGGACATCGCGGGAGCGCAGGACAAGGTAAGTGATCGAGGGATCGCGGAGCAGCGCTGCAAGGTATTTCCGAGTGTAGCTCGGGGTTACCACTTGTGGTACTGAAACTTTACCCCGAGCTACACTTGGGAATACCGCCAGGGAGGCTATAGTGATTCTAAAGGTTTATATTTTTTTTAGAAAAAAATAACAAACACGTCTATATATACCTGCTCTATGTAATGGTTTTGCACAGAGCAGCCCTGATCCTCCTTTTCTCAGGTCCCCCGAAGGCTCTCCTGGCCCCTCCCTCTTGTCAGGTGCCCCCACAGCAAGCAGCTTGCTATGGGGGTACCCACTGCTCTGTGTGTCCACTCACACAAGGAGCCATGGCTTGGCCCCCCCCTCTCTTCTCATTGGCTCACTGGCTGTGATTGACAGCAGTGGGAGCCAATGGCTCCCACTTCTGTCTCTTTCAATGAGAAGAGGGAGTCCCGGGAAAGCCAAGACTCCAATGCACATCGCTGGATCAAGAGGGAGCTCAGGCGAGGGGGCTGGGGGGGTGGGGATGATGCCGCACACAAAAAGTTTTTTATCTTCATGCATAGAAGCATAGACTTTGAGCCTTTAGAACCACTTTAAACTAAGGACGATGTAGGATTCTCTGTAACCTTAGGTTAAAATTAAATGGCTGACATGTCACCAAACCTTCTCTTATGTTATCTGCCCCCCGTTTTATTTGTTACACTACATGATTTTCTGTCTTCTGAATTTTAGGGGGGATCACATGTCTAGAATTGTTTTACTGTACTGCAGACCTGCTGTGGAGGGTGTGCTACACTACCTACCACTCCTCCATTTCCAGTTAATATTGCAGGGGTGTCACTGAGTTCTAAATGACAAGAGAGAAGTCTGAATTGCCCTTGGTACTTTAAAACACAAGTATTTCTCCTTTGCCTGAGACAGGCAATGTTTCTGAGACATAGTACTGTAAAAAATGATTGTCAAGCCTGTGTTTGCATTAAGCCTGGGAGAGGGGAGCGCTCATGTTCATTGTTTTTCTTATGGTAGAATAATGAACATGCAAAGCAAGAGAAAAACATGCCTACAGACCCTTAAAGGGGTATCAAACTCAAAAGCAAATATTTAATATATTGCAGCTTACCAATTCTTAGATGTGATAGCTGTATTAGGTTCCTTTTCTTAGGCTTTCTTTCTTCTAATTTCAAAGCGGAACACCGCTCATTGCACGGGACCTCTGTGTGAGGTCCCGATCATGTGATCACTGATTGGCCAATCAGTGATCACATGAACAGTAGTAAGCAAGATGTCACTGCTGATATCATTGCTTACTACTAGTGAATTCTGTGATCGTTCACAGAGGTCACATGGTACAAGGCTATTCACAACAGCCTTGTACCATGTGACAAGCTGTGACCAATCACAGCTCACACAGTATTTCTCAATGGCTGCAAGAATGCAGCCAGAGAGAAAGAGAAATGATTGCTTTTACAGTCTTTATGGGTGTAAAAACAATCAGTGTATAAAAAAAAATCTTCATCACCCCTCACAAGTAGTAGAGTGTCACTATGGTGACACTGTACTGCTAGAGTGATAGTATGTAAAAAAAACAAAAAAAAAAAAACAAATAATAATAGCAAAAATAAAATAAAAATGTAAAAAAAAATGTTGAAAAATTATAATTTTTAGTTATAAACTCTTTCGGGTTTTTTTTTTACTAAAAAGATAACTGGATAGATTTTGGCCAAGATTTATGAAGAAAGATTATTTATTTGCAAAATTTTTTAAGAAAAACACTTTTTTTCAAAATTTTTGGACTTTTTCATTTATATAGCAAAAAAAATGTAAAATCCCAGTGGAGAATAAATACCACCAAAATAAAGTTTTATCTGTCTCAAAAAAATACTAAAAAATTCATATGGGTATAGTGTTGCATGACCGTGCAATTGTCACTCAAAGTGTGATAGCGCTGAAAGCTGAAAATTGGCCTGGACAGTAAGGGGGTGAAAGTGTCCGGACTTGAAATGGTTAAAATGATCAGCTTTTACTTATTCTTGTAAAATCTTTATTCCAAAAGGAAAACAACTGTTTGCTCTAACTGATTAAAAAGCGAGAGCTGGAGTTTGGCTTTAATTTATTTAGCGTATTTAAGATTGCTAATACATTTAACACTACCCTGCCCTCAGACTTACAATGCTGCTGTGCCTCCTGTGATCATTCCTCCAGAGTGGTGTCTCACTAACACAGGAGGTGTTTTACTGGCCAGATCGCCAGGTGAAAACAGAGGGAAAAAAGCCAGAGAAATGAAAACTGATACAGCCATCACATCTAATGATAGGTATGCAGCAATATATTACATTTTTGTTTTGGGGTTTATTACAGCTTTAACTGAAACCTTTGACACCTGTTTGTATAGTGTGCTCTTTTCACCAATGTTAGTGGGAAACCCAGTCCGAGGAAAAGTAAAAGGGTGCTGACAGGGGCCCCCGGGCAATAGACGATCATGGGGCCCCTGTGTCCTTGCCCAAACTCAAAAAAGCCTATGAAAAAGATACCAGAGGCATCTCATGGGGCCCCCTGCTGACCCCGGGCCCTCAGGCAGTGCCCGAGTTTCCAAATGGTCAGTCCGTCCCTGGGTGCTGAATTTCTTCTGCTTGCTGTTAACAAATGGAGACCTGAGTCTTTAGCAATCTTTTTGCAACTCTTCCATATTTTCCAGATTTCAACAGTTCTCCTTTTAAGGCCATAAGAAATGTCTTTTGATTAAGGAATATTGCACTTCAATAGAATTCTGCTACAAAAACTGTCTTTCTTTACAACAGCATAGTTCAAACCAACATCTGAAATTCCTGAATACCTAATGCCAATAAGCTTGTTTTCAAGATGTCCTTATAGAAGACGTTCACATTTTTTTCCATCCATAACCTTGATTGCGTAAACTAAACTATATACTCAAAAAGATATGGCAATAGCAAATGCTGTGTATAATATTTTGTTAACCCCTTCTCTCCTAGCAAAGTAAATCCACTAACTTCCAGAGCTTTTATCGGGCTTGGAGATTTCAGTGTTGCACTAAATTGACTTGGAAGTACTAAATTCACTTAGTAGAGATTCATTTTTGTAGAGGATCCTAAAAGTGGGACTTTAATCTGAAAATTCAGTCCTGCTAGATCACTTCAGGCTGGCCCTTTTTGCAGGTATAGCTACAGTATGTAAACCATTAAAAATAAGTACATACACAGTTTAAAAATCCAGTAATACACTGTCTCACCCTGCTCTGCACATGCTCAGTCACTCTCTATTTTTTGCCACTGTGCCAAAATTCAGAGCCACTAGAGGCCAACCTGCTCACTGCCTAAAGATTTACTGCTGCTCATGGGCTTCAACAAAATGGCAGCCTCCATCAAGAAACAAGAGCAATGCAGGAGGCAATTTACAGCACACACTAATTTTGGTAGTGTAATGTGGAATGTATGTTTCTTGAAAAAGAACATTGTTTTTTATCAAGTTGTTATTTATTACAGGTACTTATATAGCGCCGTCAATTTACGCTGCACTTTGCAAAATTTAATGTATATTTACATCAGTTCCTAACCCTTAAGGAGCATACAGTCTAAGGTCCCAAACACACATTCATACATACACATACTAGGGCCAAGGAAATTGGAGTACCAGGAGGAAATCAACGCAGGCACAGGGAGAACATGCAAACTCAGCTGGTTGTGCTGTGGTTGGGATTCGAACCAACAAACCTAGTGCTGCCAGGCGGAAGTGCTAACCACTTAGCCACTGTGCTGCCCATTATGGGTAAAGTTCCACTTTAAATTTTTATTTTTTAAAGGTTATAACAAATAGTGAAAATTTAGGAGCGTTCAGAGTTGTATGGAGGGTTAAAGAAAGAGCTAGTGTTACAATTACAGGGAAGGTTAATGTCAAGGTTACAGGAAGGGTAACCCTGTAAGGGGGAGTCTTATGAAAGTGCATCCCTCAGCATTGAAAACTACTAGTGTTGGAGACCAATATACATAATATATATTATTAATTATAATTACATATTCTTTATAACACACCGTATTGCACCAGACAGATGTGAATAGGGTTTGGTGCCATGTAATATGTCACATTAAAACATGGTGGAGTACTGAGAATATCACAATGTACTAATCTTCTATGGTAAGAGGTAGCAGATTAAGGCTTCAGTCACACCAAATTCGACTTTGAAATCGTGCTTCACTTCAATTCACATGACTTCAAAGTTGAATGTCAATGCGACTTCAGGTGTTACTTGTGCGTGAAGTTGCACAAATGTCTATGCAAGTCGCACTTGAACTTGCAAAATGTGGTGGAAGAACTACTTTCAAAATCCATCACACCGATTTGACCACCTTCATTACAAACAATAGGGTGTGACGTGAAACTATCAAATCGCGTGACAATTCGCACCAGTGTGACCAGGAACAGAATGCCAAGACAACAAGCATGTAAATTGACAAGTCCCTCAATTTCCTATTCTTTTTACCCATCACCTGATCCCTAATACTATGGCCTATCTAACCATACTGCATGTACATATTGCCAAATCTGAAAAGAATCAAGCGGTTTTTTTTCAATGGCCTACATAAAGTATGGTTAACTATAGAGAGCTCCAAAAGCAAATTGGCAGCAAATGTAGGTTTATCAGAGCTGAAAGACAAAATAATAATGATAAAACCTGATATGTGAAAAGAGAAAAAAAAGCTAGCTTAACAAAAAAAGTAGAAAAACTAAAAAAAAATATATGAAGAGAGAGGCACTTGAACGTAGAGGCTAAAGTTAGAGAGGTACTAGAGGACAGAACATTGACAGAGACATACTATCTTGCTCTTACTTTTATATCTGAATTTTTGTAGAAAATTGCCAGAACATTACAGATCCACAAAAGAGATGACCTCTCATGGAAATAAAAAAAGAAGCTGTACCTTCAAGTGAAAAGAAAGGGGTCTCAGGCAAGGAATGGGTTAAATAAAGATCCACATTATCCACCTAGAAGGTGCTTGTGAATAGGCCCTTCAGGGACCCCCTCCCATACATCACCACCCTTATAAAGGAGAACAGCTTTCTCTCCTCACACAGAACACAAAAGGATCTATAACAAAGACAGAGGAGCAGCTATTGTTTCATTCAACCATCCCTCATCATCCTACCTCTCCAGAACAAATTAACCCTTCTCACCCCAAACCTTTGTACATGCCGCTCATCACAATGCACACAGAGATTTCCCTTCGAACAGGCAAGATCAGAAGAGAGGCCAGGGCACCAGGGAGAAGGCTTTCAGATTATCTGTGTGCTAGGTTATGATAGGGGCTGAGCCTTTTTCTCATGTGTTATCCTTTGACAGGAGTACCGCTTGTAGGACAGCTGTGACATGATGTTCTCCGGTGGGCACATCAGATAAAAGTAAACCAACATAGGTTTTTTGAATGTTATTGCATTTCTGCTTGCCGCAGAGCTTGCAATCTAAATGAGATTTAAAATTCCTATAAAAAGTATCATCTTGACTTTTGTTTGATTCGCTCTATGATTGAATTGAAATGTCAAATTTCTGCAGTAGGAGTCTACCTAGTATATGTCATGTAAAAGCATATATGATTGTCCTTGATCTTCTTTTCTTTGCATTTTTGAATCTTAATTAAGAAATGTATCCGTAGTTAAAGTGTGTGCACAGTATAACCCAAACTTTTTCTAGTTTTGGATAGATTAGTTAAGGCTTAAAACCCCCCTTAGTTTGTTAGTTGTTGTGTGCATTCCGTTAGGGAGATTTCCCTTTACTTGCTCATCCAGCATTACAACAGGAAGTGAGAACAAATCTCTACAAAGTGAGAGGATTTCCTCTCTTAAATAGTTGTCACCAAAACAATTGCCCCCTTTTCTGTTTCAATGACAGCTCTCTAAATTTGTGATTTTTTTCATTGTTAGATTTTGAGATAATGGCCAGCCGGAAATATTCTGTATTCCCTTCCTCTGTACTCCTTCTAAGAACACTGGTTGTCTGGAAATACTTTCAGAGTCACTGATCTGGAACAAGTATGCAAATTAGTTGTTATTGGTCAAATCCACACAAACTACTGAAAGCAATAGATTAGGATGGCAGCTGACACTTAGCATTTTAAGAAACATATGGAACCCTCCAGATGCTCTTAGTTAGTGTTTCTTTAAATTGCGTATGCTAAACTTCAGAATTATAGCTAAATTCATTCAATTGTTTTTTTTTATTACTTCAATGACAACAAAACCAGATAAGGATAGTGTAGCAAGATACTGGACTAAGAATTGCATAACAAACGAGAAGATATATTGGGTACACAGAGATCTACTAATTATTATATTATTATTATACAGTATTTATAAAGCGCCAATAGTTCGCTCAGCGCTGTACATTACAAAGGGGGACAGAACATGTGACAGAACAATAACAATACAATGCAAAACATGAGGGGATCGAGGGCCCTGCTTTTTCGAGCTTACAATCTAGGAGCTAATCAATAGAAAGGATGAGTAGTACTGAACATTGTAAGTCCTCATTCACGCTGGACGTTTTGATAATGCTGGTAACGTTAGCTGTGTAAAGTTACATTACAAATATGAGTTTTTCAGCTTTTTTTAGCGTTTTTGCATTAGCGTTTAGCAGCGTTTTCCTGCTTTTGCGAGGTTTTTATTTTTTACCAAACAAAATTTTTTTTTGGTCAAAAAAAGTCCAATAATGCTGGTTTTACCATGTTTTTCAGCATTAGAGAGTTTTTACAGCTAAAAAACTCCTGTAGAAACCCACTAGTTCTGGGTTTTTTTCCAGCACAAAAACATCCCTGCCAAAAAATGTTGATTACAGTCTATGTGTGTATGGACACATAGGATAACATGCTGGGGAGTTTGCTGGCTGTAGAAAAAAACCGTCAAAAGCCGAAAACAGCAGCTGTAAAAACTACCAGTGTGCATGAGGACTAAGAGGTGAACTCTGTCTACAGAGCAGAGTTTCTCAAATGTCATCCAAAAAGTCTAGTGAGCTAAAATTAAAAAAAAGGGCATAGTATTGTAGTGCTCAGAAAAGGCGGAGTACTACACCACTGAATGCAGAGGGAAAAAGGAAAAAGGCAGAGGAAGATGGAAAGATAGAGGTGGACAAAGCAAGTGGAGAACAAGGGGCATCTGAACAGGAAAACCAACTAGGAAACAGACCACTCCAAACAAGAGAAGTATTAGTGTTGATATCAGAAAGCCCATAGAGTCCGAAAATTCGCCTCATCTCAGAATATGACCCAGTGCTCCCAGATGTTTAAGATTCACATGTAGCAGTCATATAATTGACCATTTATTCCTTCATATACTGTACATTAGAACATGGGTGTCAAACTGGCGGCCCTCCAGATGTTGCCAAACTACAAGTCCCATGAGGCATTGCAAGATTGACAGTTACAAGTATGACTACCAAAGGCAGAGGCATGATGGGACTTGTAGTTTTGCAACAGCTGGAGGGCCGCCAGTTTGACACCCATGCTTTAGAGTAATTCCACTATCCATTCTTTCACTGTTGGGGGCTATTTGATTTCCATTGCCTTGGTATGATCGCTCTACTCGCTACAAGGAATAACCAAAGTAGGTTCATCAAATAGTTCTAATGCTCTTTCCCATGTTTAACATAACTCCCCGTCATCTAGCAACAACTGTAATATCAGTTCTGGAGTTCCAGTAGGTGGCTTGTGATAGTTGGATTTCCCCAATCAAGAGAGATCATACTGATGTGTGTGATATGGCTCAGTTGAGTGAGGACCTGGAAGGTCAGAGGTTGGGTCATTCGTCTCTCCAGAAGGCGACTTATTAGGATGTTGTCATGCAGGCAGTGTTCTGGTTTCCCCAAATAGGACTATGGCACCATGCTTTTGCCTGGCAGTCATTGATCATTGCCTCTTCTTTGGATTTGAGGAGCAGGAGTCAAAGGGTTTGATTTACTAAAACTGGAGAGTGCAAAATCTGGTGCGGCTCTGCAGAGAAACCAATCAGCTTCCAAGTTTTTGTCAAAGCTTAATTGAACAAGCTGAAGTTGGGCGCTGATTTGCTACCACAGACAGCTACATCAGATTTTGCACTCTCCAGTTTTAGTAAATCAACCCCATTGATTCTCTTTATGTAAGCAACCTGTGAGAAAGTGATCCTGTGTAAGCTCTGATTGTGACTTGAGATTAATATTACAGGTGAACTCTAGGTAGCACTATTCACACTAATTCTTTACCTTTTCATACAAGTTCTCTGCTTCTTCTGAATCCTCCTTTGAACCAGTGCCCAATCCTGCTCTTACACCTTGATTTCCTTTTAGAAGACAGGTGTGGCGGTGATCCTTGCTATTCCCCTGGCCATTGGACTTGTTACTTCCCTGCAGTAGTTCTATGTTGGAGTAAACAGGACATCATCACGCTGCTACTTGCTGTAGTGGGCGGGACCCTGATGTCAGACCTCTGGTCTGATCCACTTATTCCCATTGAGTTTATTGAGTGACAGGCCAGGAGACTTCTGGTCTGTCCTGCCCACCATGACTTCACACTGTAATTGTCAGGCCAGGAGTCTCTTGGTTTGTCATGCTCATCCAAGCCAGTGATAGAGAGGCTATGTAAACAAATACCCTGCGCTACTGTAGGAGACCCCACCTATGCAAGTTTACAATATATATTATGTATTTACATTTCATTTTTAAAAAGTATGTTTATATTTTAAAGTGGTATTAAACCCCAAACCAAAAATTTATTATGTTGCAGCTTCCCAATCAATTGCATTGGTTTTTGTTTCTTTGGCTTTTTTTCCCCTCTGTTTTTCACCTGGTGATCTGACCAGTAACACATCTCCTGTAATAGTAAGACCCCATTCTGGATGAATGAGCACAGGAGAAACAGCAGACAGAGCACTGTCAGTCTTGGGGGGAGCGGTGTTGAATGTATTAGCAGATTACAAATACACTAACAAACTGAAACTGAACTCCAGCTCACACTTTATAACACTGTTCAACAAATTTTTATTTTTTGCCAGTTTTGGAAACAAAAGGATCCATTTCTTAATGAATTTCACATTCTGAGTTCAAATATAACAATGAAATTTGTCAATTGGCTCTAGTTTTTCTGTAAACGGAAAGTTTTCTACTATAGGCGTAATGACTACATAATGCACAATAATTATATAGATAGATGTCTTTCCACAAATATAAAGCAAGTGATATTGACTACATAACAAAGCCTAAATGGCATAATATATTGCATAGGATTACCAAGAAAAATTATAGCCATAAGCTAAGTTGAATCATTTTAATACTTAGGATTCTCACTAGTTTTGTCTTCAGTTTGTGTCGGTTTTGCTTCTCTTGGCTTTTCTCTTGTATTCGAGGAAAGGGCTATCTCTTACAACTGCACGTGACTACACGCTTCAGGTTCTTCCTCACTTGACTCAACCACAAAGGATTCTGGTGCTTTAGGAATTGGTAGCCCCTCTCCATGAGGAACTGGACGTATTGCCGATGGAATATTTGGATAGTGCACAGATAACTTTTTCTTCTTATTTAGCCCTTTTACAATTGGAGGCACCATACAAAAGTAACAATTACTAACATGATCTGTTGGCTCTCTCCAAATCATTGGCACAGCGAAAGGCATAGATGCCTTTTTTCCATTCAACCATTGCTCCAGTGCCGTCCCACAAGAATTGCAGCATATATGTGGTGCCCAGCTCTTGTCCTGGTCTCCTATCTTGCAGCCAAAATACAAGTTGTAGGCTTTCTTAATCATTCCTGTTATCCTCCTTTTTTGTGAGATAAAAGTTATTTCACCGCAGATATAGCAGAAATTATCTGCTTTATTCACACAAGTTCGAGGCATTACTGAGTAGCCTATATAAGCATAAAACGAAATGTAAAGATGCTGTCGAACTACAATCAGCTACAGATACTGCAGCTTTTATGCAGTGAAGTGATGCAATTAAAGGCTAATATTGCATCATCTCAGTATACATGCAATTTTCTATTGGTCACCAGTATCAATTGCGCAATATGCAGCTGAAGTTGCATCATAATTTTGAATGGCTTACGTCATTAGATGGGTGAATATATCATGGAAACGAGAGCCAATCAACATTTTTTAGGGTCATTTTCGTTTTCAGCACCCCAAAATTATGTAAGATTAGCTAATTTTATGCCCAAAACGTTTTACCTGTTGAACAGTGTAATCAGTTACAGCAGTTTTTCTCCTTTTGGGATAAAGGTTTTACATGAATAAACAAAAGCTGATCATTTTAATCACCCCTGCCAGTGCTGTCTCATCCATGAAAGCTGATACATTCTGTGCTTGTGAAAAACAACAGACTTGCTGGCTGGATCAGAAAGAAAGCCTAAAAAAGGAAACTAATACAGCCATCACATCTAAGAATTGGTAAGCTTCAATATAACAAATGTTTTCTTTTGGGTTTAACACCACTTTAATGTTTAAGGGGGTATAAAATGTACTGTGTGTACACAGTGGGGTTGATTTACTAAAGGCAAATAGGCTGTGCACTTGCAAGTGCAGTTTCTCTAGATCTGATCGGAACATGGAAGGAAAATAAAAAAAAACAGCATTTTTGCTTGCACATAATTGGATGATAGAAATCAGCAGAGCGTCCCCTCAGATCTAGTACAACTGAGCTTGCAGTACACAGACTATTTGCCTTTAGTAAATCAGCCCCAATGTTGTATTCAATAATAGCAAGGTTTACATAGTAAGATACCAACCCCAGTAATTGCACCCACATTCTGCCCATTAAGAAATAAAATTCCCATGGATATATGGAAACTGTAGTGTGTAATTGCAGGGCTGCTCAGAGGACCTCCAGATGCCTGGCCAGTGTTGTTTTAAAGCTGCAGGCTCGATGACATCACAGGCTCATCTCAGGTATTTTTTCTTCTAAATGGGTCATTTTACATTTAGCAATAATAATTTTCACATATGCATATTAACCCCCCTGGCGGTATTCCCAAGTGTAGCTCGGGGTTAACTTTCAGTACCAGAAGCGGAAACCCCGAGCTACACTTGGGATAACCCTGCAGCGTTGTTTCGGGATCCCTCTTGTACTTACCTTGTCCTGCGCTCCCGCGATGTCCCCCCTGCAGCATCCCTGGCCATCTCCTTCCGCTGATGCCAGCATCCGTCTTCCGTTCTCTGTGAGCGTCGGGATGTACGGGACGTATGGGGGACGGAACCGGCGGGAATTTCAAAAATGTAAAAATTTGACATTCACTCAATACACTAAAATCTGATAGGATTACATTACTGTATCAAACCATTTCACATACATTTTGTCCCTAGTGCTTTGTCCTGTGCCCTGCCTGCATTATTACTGTTCTTTCTGCCTGCAAATGTCCATGGCGTCCAAAAAGCGTCCCTTTAGGTCAAAAGCGGTTTTATACCAGCTAGAGAACAGCGATAGTAAATTAGAACCACTTGCAGAATTGAGTGATAATGATTTGTGGGGAAATTCGTCATCAGACACTGAAAACGATTTTGCGACTTTGCTCAGTGATGTGCGTACTTGGCGCTATATTTCAAATTTCAGTGTTTTTGGTTTGATTACATTATTGAATTAAATTTTTTTTTTTTTTTTATTATTATTTATTAAATAATTTATGATTTCGTGTTTCAAATTTTATCATACTAGACTCTTGTTCGGACAGATTTCAGTGAGTTATTCCTAAGAATTACAGGCCTACAATAAAAAAACGACATATTTCCATGCAAAAAATGTACTGCTTTGAGCACAGAAATACTGACATAATCAGACCGCTAGGGTGGTTAAACAGTTGCAAAGGTGAAATGTTTCAGGTATCCTGGTTTAAACATAACAATGAGGTTTTGCTATTGTTCATTCTATGGAGATAATGTTTTAATAAAGAAAACATATGACAGTTAAGTGCAGTTGTGTTGTGTGTACACTGATCATCATAAAAGAACACCTAATCTGAAGGGTTCAGACCCAAGAGACAGATGGGTGACCTGCTGTCCATTGGAAAAGGCACAGTTGGAACAGGAGGAGCACTTGGCTTGCTGGGGTCTTAGCTCAGAAAGAGATACAAAGCACTCTAAACTTTTGAATAGTGCTGATCATATGTATTATTCAAATACTGTGCTTTACTAGTAACGTATTTACCGGCTGTGCCGGTAAAAATACCTCTTATCTGTACAGAAAATGAGACATTTGACATAATTTCTGTGCAGCCTGTTAAGTTATCTGCCATAGTAGGACATAATGTCATTTGCTAGGTTTCGTCTATGATACATGATTTTTTCATAAACCCGTTTCTGAAAATGATGTAATATTTACAATGGTCTTTTGCTTTCATTGACCTCAGGTCAATTGGCGATAAGTTGGCCATCTGTGTTTGCTGCAGCCAATCAAGCAGTGGATTTGTGAATGCACAGAGCCAAATTCTCAGAATCAGATGACACAAGGCATTGGAACGGTTTGTTCTGTCCAATCTCTCATAGAAATGACAAAATTTACTGTTCACAAGATTTGGTGACCTATATTTTCAGTCCAGCACAGCAATATCCACCATTCGGCAAACAGAACCACATGCAGCTGAACAGACATACACTGAAAAGATCAAGGTGCAGGAGGCCGTTGTGGCATATTTTGCATTTTATGTATGCCGTTTTCTGTCCTGAACCTATAACACCTTAACATGACTGTTTAGTATATTTTTTTCATAGGTTCATAGAGCTGGAAAAATAGTTAAACTTATTATTTACGGATACTAGCAAAAGTGTGCTCTTTCCAGAATGGAAAGTTCGTGGATATTTCTTGCAAATGTGTACACTGTAAGGAAGAAAACAAAACTATCCTTGGGGGTGTACACAATTCGTGAGAGAGGGATGAGCTGTAAGTGTAAGTTAAGGGAGAAGTATAAGAATGGAAAAGTAGAAACATACATGCTCAGGGACGGACTGACCATTTGGAAACTCGGGCACTGCCCGAGGGCCCGGGGTCAGTAGGGGGCCCCATGAGATGCCCCTGGTACCTTTTTCATAGGCTTTTTTGAGTTTGGGTAAGGACTTAGGGGCCCCATGATCTCCTATTGCCCAGGAGCCCCATGAGTTGTCAGTCTGCCCCTGTACATGCTCACCTCCATGTTGCAGCTTTAATGTGATGCTGCAGCTGTCCCCTGAAGACAAGAAGACAAAAAGCCAAAGAGCTGAATGATCACATAACCACTGATCGTTCAGTTCTTGTTCTGCTTTGAACAGAGAGTGGTGACTGTCAGTCAATGCTCTCTGCTCTGCTTCTCCAGCGCTCACTGGTGCTCCAGGCAGGGGAGGGGGCGGGAGCAGCTGGCTCAGGCTCTCAGTGGCACACTGAGAGGCTGAATCAGCTGCCAGTCAGGGATCTAGGTGGATACTTAAATTATTGTTAGCCTCCTTCCAGAGCCTGGAGCTGAAGCCCACTGCTGGCTGACTCTGGGCCATAGGAGAGCACAAATAAGTGCATTCCTGTGACCCACAAGAGAAGTATGACCAAGCTTTGGCCATACTGTTCTCTTAAATGCACATTGTTGAGAGGCTTGCTCTGTATGTACAGGGAAAATAGGGCTTGCCAGGAAGGGATGTGATGTGGTGAGGGTTGAGGTGACTGGAGAGTGATATTGTGATGGGGGGATGAATGCACAATGACTGGAGGTAAGGTGGGGAGTAATGTGCTGTGATTATGGGGGTAAATGCAGGGATGCAGTGTGATGAGAGGGGGTGGAGGTGACCGGGGAGGGTTGCATTACAACAGAGGAAGGGTTGAGTTGGCCAGGAAGCTGAATTATAAACAGGGAGGAGGGCTGCAGGAAGGTTGATGAAGAGACAGGCAGGTGGTGATGGAAATGGACGCGGAGGCACAGGTGTTACACGTGTCTCTGTTTGCATATCTTTTAGGGTTTGATAGCTTGATGTAAAGGATTTCATAGTAAACAATTGACAGCTTTTGGTTGTGTGGACAATTTTAGGCCCAATCGTCTGTAAGGGGTATTAGTTCTTGTTGGGTTTGTTGTATTTGCAAATCTGGGCACCACATTTGGGGATACTGTACACACAAAGCAATATATGTTGGCAGTAGCTGCCATTAATAGATGCTGCCAGTCAATATTATTAATATTCTTTTAATTGTTGTGCACCTACAAGTATAGGAATATTATTCTGCTGGCAACTGGTGGCTAAGTTGTAAGCATGCATATAGGACACAGTTGGCATCAATGACGTATCATCCAGTGTGCAAGTGTGTGTGGGGCACACAGCTCCCAGGGAAGAGGGGCCCACTGTGCCCTGTCACACTCTGTTGCATACTGGAAAAAAGAAAATCCCCCGAAGAACTGCCAGCTCCCCTCCGCTGCACCGATGCAGCTGCCGGCTTCTCCTCCTCTTTCCTTCATCCGGCTTCAGCTACTGCAGGGGAGCTTCGGCGGGAATCAAAATCCCCAAATATATTTTCCCCTATGGTACTCTGACCCTCTTCTTGGAATGCACCCTGCTTCCCCTCCTCCCCCTACCTGCTACTGCTGTGTTGGGAGATTGGTATCAGCATGGACAGCAGGGAGGATGATAAACATGCCATATTTACCAGCACCTTCCTGAATGAACACAGTGAGCGATTGGTAGTGATTTCTCCTGTGTTCATTCATCACTGTGTTTACTATGCTTCAGTTTGTGAATGAATAGGAGCCTCTGTACTGAGACTTCTATTCATACATCTGCAGTGCAGCTGGGGCTGCAGAGAAAGAGAATGAGGACTTTACAGACCCCTGATGTTTCACCAAAGCCACAAAAAAGTAAAGCAATATCAAAGATAAAAATAAAAAAAGAAACAAAAAGAAACATGGTAAGGCGTCGTTCACAAAAGACATAATATGCAAGGTCATGTTTGCCCAAATGGAGATGCACATGTGTTCTGTGCATTCCTGTGCAGACAGTCCCATTAATGTCAAATGGGACATAATTGCTCCTCTTGATGGGGCTGTGTACTCGCACTTACATGGATGTCAGATTGGGAACAGTGACTGTGTCTGCGCAGCTGCTGCACCCCAATTGAAATGAATAGGAATGCCTGCACGGGGATGCACCTGTGCATGTAAACACAGCCCTCGCACGGGCATGCACTTTACGCATGTATGCTCCATGTGAAAGAGGTCATAGTTCGAATTAAACTGGATTTTTGTTAGTTATATTGTGTTGTTGTTATGTATGCTAATAATGATTTTAGCGCATTTTTCTCAAAAACGGTGATTTGATAAACATTTGCCTAACTAATGCGGAGCCTAAAAAATCAATTATTGTAGTGATTGTACAGGGGTTCAGTCTGTCCCCCAGTGCAATGCCCCTAAGTCAGTCTGACTGGCCTAGGAGGATTGTACTGGGGGACATATTGACCCGGGGGGAAAATTATACTGTGGGATAGACTTATCTGGGGGGATTTTACTGGGGAACAGATTGATCTGGGGGGATTATACTGGGGGACAGACTGGCCTGGGGAGATTATACTAGGGGACATGAAAGGATTATACTGGGGGACAGACTGAACTGGGGGTATTGTACTGGGGGACAGATGGACCTAGAGGACAGTATTATACTGGGGAACAGACTAACCTGGGGGGATTATAGTGAGTGACAGATTGATCTGGGGGGATGATTATACTGGGGGACAGGCTGACCTGGGGGGTGAATTGTACCGGGGGACAGACTGACCTTTTGTTATTTAACCACACCCTAAGCCCCTCCCACAATTAACTCAATTTTGCCATACCAACTTTTCGGCACAATGCTCTACACACACTGCATTACTCTTTTACTTGGTGCCGCAGGTGTTTTACAATACTAGCAAAACCCCTGGAAGAATGAAAACCATGCCCCACTCTTCACTGCAGTGCATGAAGCAAACCATATTCATTTTCTTTTTCATTAAGCAATGGGGCCCAACTTATGATCTTGCACACAGGACAATTGATTTCATAAAATGCCCTTGGCTGGCATGAAGTTTGTATAATAGTTGGCTTTTCCCGCATTCTAAAACATAACAAAAGATTTCCAGGCTCCTTCCCACATTGGTCAAGCATGTGCATGAAGTGTGTTTTGTTGTTTGGACATTAGACTGTAAGCTCCTTCAGGAGGCAGTGACTGATGTATATAGTGCTAATATACTAATACTTGAAATAAAAATGTTAGTTTTTTTTTATCTTATTTTTGAAATACAGCACATTGAAGCTGCACCTTGATTTACTAAAAATATATATTTTTATCATGAGTTCAGTCCTAGTATATCATTCACTTAAGGGCTAGTTCACACCACATGCAGTCCAGTGCTTTAAAAAACGCATGGACATTGTTTGACATAGATTCCAATGGCCTTAGTTCACACCATTGCTGTGTGTTCCACTGCAGTCAACAAAAGTAGAACCTGTTGTATTTATTTTTTTTTTTAATGTCTGGAGAGTGGCAAAACGCATTTTAAAAAATGCACCCGAACACACATGGCCTCAATTCAGATGAAGAAAAAAAAAGGGGTGAAAAAATGCACCGAAACACATAACCCACACACACTAGATCGCATCAAAAACATACATTCAGAAATGCATCCAGAACGCAGAAATTGTGGTATGAGCTGGCCATTAAACCGTATATAAACAACATATATTTGCATAGATTTCCTTAGGTGCTGAATATTTCAGTGATGGCAATGCTTTTGATTGCTTTGTTACACTAACAACTTTAGAAAATGCATTGAAATAATAGAAGAAACTTGATTGGCATCTTCAGTAATACAGTGCTAAGTACAAGTATGGCATGCAAACTACAGTATTATAGTAACCAAACAGTTTTCAGATTACTTCAAGTAGCAGAATTAAAAAAGTAATAGTTATACTATTTCAAGAATAGTTATGGTTAGGCAAGAATTCGATTTTTTATGGATAAATCTGTGAGACTTCCGAAAAACTCCAGAGAGAATCCCTGCCTTGATTTTTGGACAAATCACTGCTTCATCTCTTTATGTACCAGGCACTGAATATAGATTGCAAGCTTGACCAGACAGGAAAACAACACCTGATAAATTCTGTGTGCGCACTAATGCGTAAGATTCTATGTGCCGTATAAAATCTATAAATAAATAATTCATATTCACAATGGGGAGTATAGATCAGCTCAACTAATAAAAAAAACACAAAATATGGGCAGAATACAAACAAAAAATGGAGAGATAGTGAAAATTTACAATAAATGAGCACGCAGTGAAGAGAAAAAGGAGACAATCATCATGTAACTCCACTTAGAGGGGAGAGAGGTAGTGTAGTGCTATAATGGAGGATGGATGGGAGATGCATACAGACACATCAGATGACTGACATTAAAGATGTGTGCAGTGGGGACATGTGAGGAGTAAGGGATACCACAGGCATGTATGAGAAGAAGCAAGAGGAGGCACTGTATGTCTCTGCAAAAACCCTGATAATGGCATAGTATGTTAAGGTATGCAGCATTAGGAAATAAAAGATGACAGTAAAGTAGAAGAAAGGTGACTGCAACTGTAATAAAAGAGAGAAATATGTATATTTAGAAGCAAAGATAGGTAACATATGTGGTCAATAGGGATGATGTTTTGGAATTTGTGATCATGGCAAATTAATGTGGAAATTTTCCAGACCAAACCTTTGTGCCACCACAATGCACTGACTTGCCTTGGAACTTGGATCAGCTGATTTAGAAGAGCCAATAAGGGAGGCTTTGTGATGTGCCAGTCCCTTCAGTATAAGGGCTCGTGTACACTTGCTTCAAGTTCAACACATATTAAAGCACCTACTGCTTCAACATGCTTTTTGGATGTGTTTTTGATGCTTCGATGATGTTTCGATGAAGCTTTTTTGAAGCTTTAATGAAGCTTGGCAAATGCTCTGTGTGCATGCTGATTTTCTATTTGTTTTAAAGGGGCCCAGTAGGACCCCAGTTCAGTAGTACCCTCATTTAGCAAATCCCCAGAGTATTAGTACCTTTGTTCAGCAGATCACATGCTCAGTAGTACTCCCAGCTCTTCTGATGCCCCACTCAGTATAACCCATAGCTATGCTAATTCCCTGCTCAGTAGTAACCTCCAGCTCTGCTGATCCCCTGTTCAGTAGTAACCTCCAGCTCTGCTGATCCCCTGTTCAGTAGTAACCTCCAGCTCTGCTGATCCCCCACTCAGTAGTAACCCCCAGCTCTGCTGATCCCCCGTTCAGTAGTAATCCCCAGCTCTGCTGATCCCCTGTTCAGTAGTAACCTCCAGCTCTGCTGATCCCCTGTTCAGTAGTAACCCCAGCTCTGCTGATCCCCTGTTCAGTAGTAACCTCCAGCTCTGCTGATCCCCCACTCAGTAGTAACCTTCAGCTCTGCTGATTTTCTGGTTTGCTGCTCCTCCTCTCTCTCTGATCCCTAATCACCTCCTGCTATATTGCTCCCATGCTGAGCAGCACATGAAACATTGCTAGTTTCTATATTTCCAATATATTATTTACCTCAGTAGTACACATATTTTTAAATTAAAAGTCCATCAGTGGACTATTAGCTTTAAATCTGGATGGAATGTTTCATTTTTTGGTTTCCCAGTGCTTCCTCTGATGTCTATTACCTGCAATACCTCCAAAAAAAGCAATGCTAAAGGTCAATAAAGGCCTCCCAAAAGCTGCAGGCGCTGCAAGCAAGCTTTGTCATAGCCTTCTATGGAGGTTTCGGAGGCACTTTGAAGCACCAAGAAAGCAACATGGGGAATAATTTTTGAAGCAAAGCAAAGCAAAAGCAGCGTGTAAACAGGGCTGTAAGCTAAACATTTTATTTAGTGACAGGGGCTTTGATTTGCATTTAACGCACTTTAAAAAAAGTGTGTCTGAAGCCACATTTTAAAGTACATGTAAACAGGCCCTTAAAGGATGGGTGCCCAGCAGCAATTTATCAGAGTTGTAGTATATTCTGGAAAGCAGACAGTCTGTGTAGGGACAGTTAGTTGCTATATGGTAGTACAGTATACTGTGCCATTTTGCACTAAATTACTGTGGATTTGTAAAGCTGTGTATGCAAACACTCCAGTCAGAGTATATAATGACAATGTGCTTCACCTCTACTGGCTGTCTTTACCCTAGGGTTAGTATGCTTACAAAGTCTTATATTATGTATTCTGGTTGTGGGTTTTGGTTTCTGTTCCTCAGGAAAAACATACCATAAGGCAGTGGTAGGCAGATGTTCAGGTGCAAAGATGGCACCAAGGAAGGTGGGTATATATCAGGATGAGCAGTAGAGAAATGAGTCATTCAGTAACCATTAGCTAAGGATCAGAAGAAGGCAGCAGAAAACAGAGTAACCCAGTAAACGCTAGCCAAAGGTCAGTGCAGATTCAGATAACACAGGAACACACATGATCAGCCAGGAAATGCAATTACAAACACAGAGGCCCCTCCTGTGCCATGAACCAATCCAACTAGGGAGCATGTGGTCAGACGTCACAGCTGGTGACTCTTCAACAACTGCTGGAGTTGAAGAAAAAAAATATTTCCAAATTACCCCTATGCCCAGCATCCTAATGTCAGCCTGGCAAAACTGCTAGCCTTGCATTTACATCCATTTCAGCTAGTGGAATCCATCCCCAACCGTGAGTTTTTGGCCTGTGCTACATCACAGTGGCAGGAACTCCGCTTCTATTATTTTGCCTTGAAGGCCATCCCTGTTGTCCACCAGCATGGACCACACTGTCAGTGGCAGGGTAAGTATAAGCATGTACACATGGTCCAGTAACCACGACTTACCCTGGCTTCCAAGAGGTCCTTCACCAAACCAGAAAGGTTGGTAGCCACTTTAGACAGTCATACTATGTTGCACCAACATGCTGCACCAACATCAGCTGCCTACCAACTGTCTCATCTGTTACACCCTTATGAGATGAAAAATACTGAAGCTGCAACAGCATGGCATCAATAAATATGTGTTTAACTGTGGTACAAGGACAGGCTCTAAGGAGCTATGGTTCTTTTCACATCATCAATAGCTCATCATTCAGAATGTGTGGAACACATTTAAAGAGACAACGAAAATGGTGAGCCACAATGGTCTGGTCTGTGGTCTGATAGACCTGGAACTGGATGCACAGCAGTGTGTGGAAGAGGATGGCTTGCTGATGTCTCAGGGCCACTAGAATCTTTTGCCCACTGCCTCCATATTTGTGAGGCAGAGGTGAAATACAAGAAGTGGGTTGGGTGCTGGCAGTGATGTAGAGGCAGAAATATGCTTCAAGGGGGCCTTTCACCCTACCAAACCCTGGGATTTGTATATGGGATGTGTGAGATTATTGAGGACAGTGTTCGTCTCAGTGACACCAAGGAGTCAGAGTTGGAAAGAGTTTGTAGTGAATAGGGTCTTTTATGCTCAAAGGCCTGTGCACGGACCCCGTGATTCCTGTCATAAAAAATATGGACACTATAGAGTGCCCAAGATGCAGCAGTGTGAGGAGGTGCTTCATAAGAACATTTTTGCCACATTTGATGGTGGCAGATTCCCCATTGATGATCAATATGCTCTCTGAAATGAGAATCAATGGTGGTGGTTGCCTTAGTGCTGCTTTTTCAACCACAGTGGCCAGGCCTGGCTGCAGGCGGCACATACAGGCAGCTCTTGAGCCACATGATTGCTGACTACTTTGGGTCGAGAACTGGACCACTAGCTTGCCAGCTACTCAAACTTTTTTATGACAACAGTTTGCATATTAGTTCCAAAAGTAGCTAGAATTTACCAACATTATAGACTTCAATGGAATTTGCTGCTAAATTCGGATTTTGCAAATTTCAAACCCCTGGCAAATCAAACCCGGGCAGCTTTGCCAATATCTATTGGTCAGGAGCATAGCAGGTAGAAAAGTGGAGTTTCAACTTTAACAAAAGCAGATTTACACTGTAGCTGTGAAAGCTGGGCAGAAAAAAATGAAGAATTCAGATTATTATTATTACACAGCATTTATATAGCGCCAACAGTTTGCTCAGCGCTGTACATTACAATGGGAGACAATACATGTACAGTAACAATACAAAAAAATACACAAGGGGTTCGAGGGCCCTGCTCCTTGGGGCTTACAATCTAGGAGGGAGGGGAGAGTGGTACAGAAGGAAATAGCTGTGGGGGATGGAGTGGTGGGGAGAGTGGAGGAGATCAGCAGTTAGGTGAGGGCGGGGTAGGCTTCTCTGAACAGATGGGTTTTCAGGGTGCGCCTAAAGGTGAGGAGGGTAGGGGACAGTCTGATGGATTGGGGTAGTGAGTTCCAGTGGATGGGGGAAGCCCTGGAGAAGTCCTGCAGACGGGCATGGGAGGAGGAGACCAGGGAACTGGAGAGTAGGAGGTCTTGTAAGGAGCGGAGAGTACGTTTTGGGTGGTAGATGGATATCAGGACGGTGATGTAGTTTGGGGCAGTGTTATGAACACCTTTGTACGTCAATGTTAGCATTTTGAATTTTATGCGTTGGGCAATCGGAAGCCAGTGGAGGGATTGGCAGAGGAGGGTGGCGGATACGGAGCAGTTGGTAAGGTGGATGAGTCTGGCCGCAGAATTCAGGATAGACTGAAGCGGGGATAGCCTGTGTTGGGGTTGGCAGGTGAGGAGGGAGTTACAGTAGTCAAGTCGTGATATGATAAGGGAGGAAATGAGTTGCTTTGTAGTTTCTGGAGTTAGGAACGTGCGTATTTTGGAGATGTTGGAGGTGGAGTCTGCATGAATTTGTCAGTGATTGGATCTGGATCTGGAAAGACAGATTGGAGTCTAGAATGACACCTAGTACTCTGGCTTGCGGGGTGGGGCTGATGGTGGCGTTGTTGGTCGTGATGGATATGGGGGGGTAGCGTGGGCTGGGGGGAAAATTAGTTTTTGACAAGGTTTAATTTGAGGAAGTGGAGTGACATCCAGTCTGATATGTCGTTCAGAAGGCTAGTGATTCAGGCGAAGACTGAAGGGGTGAGGCGAGGGGTAGAGAGATAGATTTGAGTGTCATCGGCATAGACATGGTAGTTGAAGCCGTGGGAGTGTATCAGTTAGAATAGAAAAATTAAGATGTATTAGAGCCTTTATACGGCAGGAATCCAAAGAAGAGAAAGATTCTAGGTCTATAGCTGCCTGAGATGAACTGAAAGCTGTACGTGTGCAGAAACAGCGTATGTTACTGCGGTTATGGCGATGTACAAACAGCACAGGAGGCATATAGCTCTAAGACAGGATGCATGGTTTTGCACAGGGGAAAGAAAGAGCAGACGAGGATCAGAAAAGGGGGAGTGAAGGAGACAGCATGTACCTGCAGGAGAGGCAATATTGTGCTTCAGCTGCAGAGTGAAAATGAGAATTATAACTGCAGGAAATGAAGCAGTCGGGGCACATAGCTGCAGTTTAGAAAAGAAAAGCGCTCTGTAACTGCAGGAGATGTGACATATAACCATATGAAGAATATAGATATTCCACTGCAGGTGAATAAAGAGGAGCTGGAATCGTACAAAACAGGAATGAAAAAATGGTGTGTAGCTAGAGGTCATATCTAGCTTAGAAAAAATGAATATCGAACTAAAGGCAGAAAATAGGCACTTAGGTGCTGAAGACAAGATATGTAACGGCAGGAGAATATGGAAAGGCCATGTAGTTCTGCCAGGATTTGGAGAGAAGCACACAGATGGGCATAGGCCTATAATGAGCTAGCTGCAGCAGGAAACATAATTCTAGCCATTATCAAACTGTATACTACATAGATTTCACTGACTGCAATGCCTGCTTCTAGTTTATAACATCAATTAACAATTAAAGCACAAAAATACTATAATGATTCAGGAGTGTCTGTACAAGAAAAGGGAATTTTAATTACAGTTTAGATTACAAAAACATTAATACTTATACTGCATCCATGCAGGAAAGGCTGTAAATGGCAGCTGCAGAAAAAATGACAAGGTGGACATATGTGGCAGCAACAGAAAGGATAGAGAAAATAGATGAAAAGAGAGAGGAACAAATAACAGCAGAAAAATGGTGCATTTTGAACCAGTAAAGCAGTAAAAAGTACAGAGCTACTGGAAAACAGGGTAAGCTACAGTGCCTTGAAAATGTATTCATACCCCTTGAAATTTTCCACATTTTGTCATGTTACAACCAAAAATGTAAATGTATTTTATTGGGATTTCAGGTGATAGGCCAACACAAAGTGGCACATAATTGTGACGTGGAAGGAAAATGATAAATGCTTTTCAACATTTTTTACAAATAAATATCTCGAAAGTGTGGCGTGCATTTGTATTCAGCCCCCCTGAGTCAATAGTTTGTAGAACCACCTTTCGCTGCAATTACAGCTGCAAGTCTTTTTGAGGATGTCTCTACCAGCTTTGCACATCTAGAGAGTGACATTTTTGCCTGTTCTTCTGTGAAAAATAGCTCAAGCTCTGTCAGATTGAATGGAGAGTGTCTATGAACAGCAATTTTCAAGTCTTGCCACAGATTCTCAATTGGATTTAGGTCTGGACTTTGACTGGGCCATTCTAACACATGAACAGGGGTGGGCTGACCATTGGAGCACTCGGGCACTGCCCGAGGGCCCAGGGTCAGCAGGTCAGATGCCCCTGGTACCTTTCATTGGCTTTTTCATAGGCTTTTTTGGGTGTGGGCGAGGACACAGGGGCCCCATGATCCCCTATTGCCTGGGGGCCCCATGAGTTGTCAGTCCGCCCCTGCACATGAACATGCTTTCATCTAAACCATTCCATTGTAGCTCTGGCTGTATGTTTAGGGTCGTTGTCCTTCTGGAAGGTGAACCTCCACCTCAGTCTCAAGTCTTTTGTAGACTCTAACAGGTTTTCTTCTAAGATTACCCTGTATTTGTCATTATCCACCTTCCCATCAACTCTAACCAGCTTCCCTGTCCCTGCTGAAGAAAAGCATCTCCACATCATGATGCTGCCACCACCATGTTTCATGGTGGGGATGGTGTGTTCAGGGTGATGTGCAGTGTTAGTTTTCCACCACACATGGCATTTTGCTTTTAGGCTAAAAAGTTCAAGTTTGGTCTCATCTGACCAGAGCACCTTCTTTCACATGTTGGCTGTGTCCCCCACATTGCTTCTTGCAAACTGCAAATGGGACTTCTTATGGCTTTCTTCCACAATGGCTTTCTTCTTGTCACTCTTCCATAAGGGCCAGATTTGTGGAGTGCACGTCTAATAGTTGTCCTGTGGACAGATTCTAACAGCTGAGCTGTGGATCTCTGCAGCTCCTCCAGAGTTACCATGGGCCTTTTGGTTGCTTCTCTGATTAATGCTCTCCTTGCCCGGCCTTTCAGTTTAGGTGGACGGCCATGTCTTGGTAGGTTTGCAGTTGTGCCATACTCTTTCCATTTTCAGATGATGGATTGAACATTGCTTGAGATGTTCAAAGCTTAGGATAATTTTTATAACCTAACACTGTTCTAAACTTCTCCACAACTTTATCCCTGACCTGTCTGGTGTGTTCCTTGGCCTTCATGATGCTGTTTGTTCACTAATGTTCTCTAACAAACCTCTGAGGGCTTCAAAGAACAGCTGTATTTAAACCGAAGAAAAATTGAAGAGGAAAAAACCCTCAAGGAGAAAATGGACTATCTCTGCACCCAAAGGATAACACAGTCATGAAAACAATACATTTTTTTATTAGTACACAAATAATTTTTTGATCAGACATGTACTTAAATCTATTATAAAATCACAAAGATTTAACAGCATGGTTTCATAATTCACAGAGGTCATGGTTGTTACAATTCCACCCCCAATAGGTTATAATGTTGACTTCTCTACATGTTTCGTGGAAATAATCCGCTTCCTCAGGAGAAAATGTCAAAGACTACTCTGAAATAGAATCATAACAGTCAAAATACAATAACTCATAAGGTTACAAATGACACGTTACATATTGATATCTCAAAATCCACATATAAATTGCTTACCAATGTAAGCTGATGCCAATTGGAAAAGGCCAAACAAGGGCACCAGCATGTCTCCCCCACGGTGGCCACAGGGGGCAAAACGATGGGCAGATAAACCACCTGTGTGACTGAAAAACATTAAAAAAACCATATTGAAAAGAGAAAAAAAAAGAACAAACAAAAACATCAACTATAAACTGACCTTAGAAGCAAGATAATAATATCTCAGTCAGGAGGGGGTAAATAAATATCCAAGTGGTTGGCATCGGGTCATAGCCCAGGGTTTAGAGAGACCATAGATGAGGGGTTAAAGATGTCCGTTCTGACCAAATATAGACAGGTCCCTATAAACGAATTATGACCCAATGCTAACCACTTGGATATTTTTCACCCCTTCCTGACTGAAATATTATTATCTTGCTTTTAAGGTCAGTTTATAGTTGACATTTTTGGTTGTTCTTTTTTTTTTCCCCATCCTGTTTTCAATATGTTTTTTTTTATGTTTTTCAGTCGCGTGGGTGGTTTATCTGCCACCGAGCCCATCATTTTGCTCCCCCGTGGCCGCCATGGGGGAGACATGCTGGTGCCCTACTTTGGCCTTTTCCAATTGGCATGATCTCACATTGGTAAGCAATTTATTTGTATATTTTGAGATATCAATATGTAACGTGTCATTTGTGACCTTATGGGTTATTGTATTTTAACTGTTATGATTCTGTTTCAGAGTAGTCTTTGACTTTTCCTCCTGAGGAAGCGGATTATTTCCACAAAACATGTAGAGGAGTCAACATTATCCCCTATTGGGGGTGTAATTGTAACAACCATAACCTCTGAGAATTATGAAACCATGCTGTTAAATCTTTGTGATTTTAGAATAGATTTATGTACGTCTGATCAAAAAACTCTGTGTACTAATAACAAATTTATTGTTTTTATGACTGTGTTGTCCTTCAGGTGCCAAGATAGTCCATTTTCTCATTGGGGGTGTTTTTCCTTTTAATTTTTCTTTAGTCATTTGGCATGATGGCACCCCCACCTTATAACGATTTTTAAGAATATGTGCCTTTCTATGTAATTGTATTTATACTAAGATTAAAGTACACACAGGTGGACTATATTTACTAATTAGGTGACTTCTGAAGGCAATTGGTTCCAGTAGATTTTAGTTAGGGGTATTAGAGTTTTCAGATATTTATTTTAAAACATTTTTAAAACCATTTATCATTTTCCTTCCACATCACAATTATGAACCACTTTGTGTTGGTCTATCACATAAAATCCCAATAAAATACATTTACGTTTTTGGTTGTAACATCACAAAATGTGGAAAATTTCAAGGGGTGTGAATACTTTTTCAAGGCACTGTATGTACACCCGTATGACGTTTGAGTGTATATTATGCATTCTACTGGACAGAATATTAATTATTATTCTGGGCACTGGAATCCATTTACATGCATACACGCACATTTTTGCATGTATAGACACATTTATTCACGTATGCATGTTTTTTCTGTTCAAAAGCGCCTCTCACAACACACCAATGGGGTTTTTTTTCTGCCTGCAAACACTTCTCTTCAAATACTCCTGTAAATGCCTCTGTGTGCGTGGCCACCTAGGCTAACAGAGAGGTGCTTATACAGGCTTGAAAAATAAAAAAAAACATCAATTGCCTGTATAAGTGGCATTTTTTAAACTCCAAGTACATGAGACCTAACACCTAATGCACTGAACTCCAGGTAGATAGGAAAAAAAAACAATGAATCTAGCTATGTGTTTATTTAATGTTGAACTCCTAGGTATGATTTTTTTTATTGCATTGTTACATAGGTCTGGCTTTGACCAATATAAGTATGCATATCTCATACCTAAATAATTTCTGGAAAATGTCAGTAGTAATCAGCGCTATTACAGTGGTAACAGAAATTGTTGAAGTCATTTTCCAAGTGGCTTCCCTTAGTAACCACAGGGGATCACTTGCACGGTACTGCCCCTATTCACAGAATGCCTTGTATTATTTCAACAATGACAAGCCGTTCTCTGATTGGATGAGGTGAAGATTGAGATGCCACTGATAAAACTTTAGCTTTCAAAATTACAAAACTTAATTTAAATGCAGCTAATAAAATAATGAATTGATTGCAACCTCTTGTAGTCCCCTGTACAGGAGCATTAAGCCTGGGAGAGAGAGAGAGGGAAGCTCTGGGGGCCCTCTGCAATCACATGTTTTGGCATTGAACATGCTGACAGCAGGAGAAAGGAGAGAGATGGCCTCATCAGTATGAAACTGCTCCTCAACTTTACAGTCACAAACCAGGGTCAAGGAGGTGACCAAACTATGTTGCTTAAGTGCAGCACAGTGATCTTTAACACCTTCCCCTCTCAAGCTCTTAACATTAAATGTACCTAGAGCAAAATCTTTTTTTTAACATTTGGATATCGTAGTGAGGGGAACAGGGGCGGACTGACAACTCATGGGTCCCACGGGCAATAGGGGATCATGGGGCCCCTGTGTCCTTGCCCAAACTCAAAAAAACCTATGAAAAATGTACCAGGGGCATCTCATGGGGCCCCCTACTGACCCCGGGCCCTTGGGCAGTGCCCGAGTTTCCAAATGGTCAGTCCGCCCCTGGAGGGGAATGTTACCAAAGGTAGGTCTGAACTCTTTTTGTTTTAGTATCCCCTGTCACAGGGACTGAAAGTATTGGGAGATCCAACACTTTGGAGAGATTTTCTCTTATTTCCTTTTGTGTCCACAGGACAGTCAGTAAAGGGAAATCTCTCAAATGGGACACAAGTAACAAAAAAAAAAGCTGATAGGGGTTGCAACCATTCCATGCGCTATGATAAAACAGAAAAAAAAAAAGAATTGACTTGATATACTTCAACAAATGATTCCCGGGGCCACACACCACCTAGATGAGCATATTTCTGTGGCTGGTATGGCCAGGTTTTTGCCATCAACTGTGGACAGAACGCCTATACAAATCGATGACAGGCTGACACTGTCCTTGTGCAATTACAAGCAGTTAGGGTCAGATGGACAGCAAACCATTTGTGTCAAGGGCTGTCCTTAACTGCTTTTCGGAAGCACATTCACCCACCGCAGAAATACACTGATCTGGGTGGAATATGGCTCTAGATGGCCGTGTGAATGAGCCCTAAAGGAGCTCACAGGCTTGTGCGGTTGCTGTCAGAGTTGTTAAAATATGTCAGCTACCTGATATGACTGCAAAGACTGCAGCATCTGCCTGCTTGTTCACCAGAAGACTGAAAATCGTTGCTTGCGAACACCATCTTCCTAGTCTTCTTTAATTTTATTTTTTCATTATATTAATTCAACGTGTATGATCCTCCTTTACATGTGCAAACACAATGAATGGAAAGCAAAAGCATTATTTTAGAATAGTGGTTATTTTGCAGTGTTTGCAGCAGGCTACCCTAAAGAATATGTCAGCCCAACATTTCAAATTCCTGATATATGCCTGTTGTACCATGCACTTGTATGAAAAAGTATCCTGGTCTCTTTATATTGCTTCCTTTGTGTGAAATCCCTGGTATTCCTGCCAGCCCCTCTGCTTTCCTGTTAAAAACTGACCACACCAGGCATAAGAGCACAGTGTGGTTAGTTTTCTAGCTATGCTGAGAACTCAGCCTGCTCTCCTCCAATGATCAGTATTCATGCCCCTTGAAAATTTCCAGAAGGATTCATGTGTTACAATGACTCACTCAAAGTCCAGACTTAAATCCAATTGAGAATCTGTGGCAGGACTTGAAAATTGCTGTTCAGACGCTCTCCATCCAATGTGTTTGAGCTATTTTGTAAAGAAGAATGGGCAAAAATGTCACTCTCTAGATGTGCAAAGCTGGTAGCGACATCCCCAAAAAGACTTGCAGCTGTAATTGCAGCGAAAGGTGATTCTACAAAGTATTGACTCAGAGGGGCTGCATACAAATGCACACCACACTTTTCACATATTTAGTTGTAACAAATTTTGTAAACCATTTATCATTTTCCTTCCACTTCACAATTATGTGCCACTTTGTGTTGGTCTATCACATAAAACCCAATAAAATACATATACATTTTTGGTTGTAACATGACAAAATGTGGAAAATTGCAAGGGGTATGAATACTTTTTCAAGGCACTGTATGTAACATTGGAAGCATTTTTTCTGCCAGAATAAAATCTGCTTATTTTCATAAGCTTGTGTGCATGAGACCTTAAGATCTTCATAGCACCTTGGGCAGAGGTTAGGGACACTTATTGGAAATGTATCATCATAACTCATGCATGGTATTGAAAACTCCACACTACGAACTATTGTTTTGGGCACAAAATTACATCTTTATGGGATATTATTTACTTTACCAACACATAATGTCCCCATATTTGTGTATGTAACCCTTGTGAACTCTTATTTATGATTCCCCATGAGGAAGTCACGTGACTGTGACGAAATGTGTAGGGGCAGGGCTAACTGGATGATGTCATCATGTTCAGGAAAAGGGGAAAGTATTTATGTATCGAAACTGCTATTGCTTGACAGGAGAATTGTACTTAAACACAAGCTATTGTACTTTGATGCATATAAGCACCTGCGTAATGTGAGTGCCTTTTTCTATGTATGGGATTGAGTGAATAAAGTGTTACAAAGATAAAGCACCATAGTGTTTTCTTTTTATATGTGGCTGAATGGAAGAGGAGAGGAAGAAGAGAGCTAGAGATATTTCCTTAAAGGGGAAGAGTTTAGAAACTCTGTGGAGACCCCTGAGTGCAGCTGGATTTGAGAGGAGGTATAATACCAACAGAGGACCATCAGTGGAACCCAGAAGGACAATAAATGTCCCTATATAATATATATGGTCATGGATTCCAGGTGAGAGCACAACTGGTGAAGGTGATTGCACAAAAGTGGAAGAGAAGTTTTAAAGTAAGTTCACCTTTTGAAACATGTAACATGCTCCACCTGTATTTAGGGTGGAACATGTAACATGCACCAGCAATTTCAGCCTCTCCCCCTCTCCATGTGACAGTGAGCAGGGGATCTTCTTCCCACACCCGTGGTCACCATTTGAGTTCTGTGAATGGGAGAACTACACGTACTGACAGCCTTTGCGACTGACGGCTTGTAGTTCTCAATTGACTACCAAGGATGAATGCTGTAGGTAGTTCATTGCTGCTGCCTGTCAGTTTGTATCTGTCTGTCAGAGCGAGGTACGAGCAAACAGATACACTGACAGTCTGCAGCAGCCTCAGATTGTGCTTGTGATCTGCTGATCACAGGTGCAATGCTTTGCAGGCTCCTAGTAAAAAAATGAAAAAATAAATAAATGCCCTTTTTTTTCATGCAAAAAGATGTGCATTTATTATTTACTTTACAAAGGTGAACTTATCCTTTAACTACTTCCCGTCTGGCCCATGTATATAAACGGCCCAACAGGAGCAGTGCAGGGGCGGGTGGCCATTTATAAATGGCTTCCCCGCCCCTTGCTTGTGCACGCTCTCTGGGAGCGCGTGGCACCGCTATCTGGTGCCCGCTGTGTCCTCTGGTACCCCGATCATTGTACGGGACCTCTGTGTGAGGTCCCGATCATGTGATCACTGAATTGCCAATCAGTGATCACATGAACAGTAGTAAGCAAGACATTGCTTACTACGTGTGAAATCTGTGAATGATCACAGAGGTCACATGGTACAAGGCTATTCACAACAGCCTTGTACCATGTGACAAGCTGTGACCAATCACAGTTCACACAGTATTTCTCAATGGCTGCAAGAATGCAGCCAGAGAGAAGGAGAAATGATTGCTTTTACAGCTTTTATGGGTGTAAAAGCAATCAGTGTAAAAAAAAATTCATCACCAACCACAAGTAGTACAGTGTCACTATGGTGACACTGTACTGCTAGGGTGACAGTATGTAAAAAAACATAAATAATATTATAAAAAAAAAGTAAAAAAAATTTAGAAAAAATTATAATTTTTGGTGATAAACTAATTTTGGTTATTTTTTTTTTTACTAAACAGATAACTGAATAAATTTTGGCCAAGATTTATGAAGAAAGATTATTTGCAAAATTTCTGAAGAAAAAACACTTTTTTTCAAAATGTGTGGACTTTTTCATTTATATAGCAAACAAAATAAAAATCCCATTGGTGAATAAATGCTAAAAAAATTCATATGGTTACAGTGTTGCATGACCGCGCAATTGTCATTCAAAGTGTGATAGCACTGAAAGCTGAAAATTGGCCTGGACAGGAAGGGGGTAAAAGTGTCCGGACTTGAAGTGGTTAAGCATTCACGTGAAAAAATAAACAAGAAGCATGACTTTTCATTTGATTTTTAGTTTACATTTAGATTATTGTATTTGGTTCAGAAATATGTAGCGTAATATGTTTTAAAGAAGCACGAATGAATAACCACTTTTTAGTACATACAGTACCCATACAAAGCATGAAACTGTAGCAGGATGTAAATGATGGTAACAATGAATGCACAACTATCTGTGAATGAATGAATTATAAGTAAGCGCACAAGGTCAGTGGCCACCACTGTGATACTTACAGGACGTGTTGGAAATTTTCAGCCTATTTTCTTTAACCTATATTTATTGGGGATGAACATGTCAGAGAGATGAGTAGCTCTTGCCTGCCGTACCATCCAGTGGATGTGGAATTAGCAGAAACTTTATGTTTTTGTGAAGGCTTTGACTGTACACCCGGGTACCTGCATGGAGGGACTGAATAAAAAGAGAAGGCAGGGAAGCAGAGAGGGTACAGGGAGAATACGCAGTTTTTGCAGACGTTAACAATAGAATAGTTGAAGGACATATGTAAAAAGAGCGTATACATTCTAGGTTAAAGTATATACAATGGTGATGTAGAGAAGCAGCTGCAAGGGAAAAAAAAAGGATAAGAAACCTTAGGAAAATTGCTAGAAGTCCAGAATTAAAAGCATGGGATATAACAGTGAGAGCGACCAGCTGGTAGTGTGGGAACCAAGCAGGTGTGGAGCGGAATATGAATGTTGGAACAATGTGTTTTTTTTCAATTGTCCTCTGGTGATTTTGTCATGATCGTGATATGAAGTCCTCCACCAATCTGCACTATAATGTGGTGAAAAGGCTGCCTGGCTACCCGTCTGCAGAGGGGTTAACCCTTTCCCTGGAGAGGCCTGGCAGTGGTAAGATAACACCATACAAGTGATACACGCACACAACATTGCTATCTCTGCTCCCTGTCCTGCCTTTTATCTGCTTATAGGGTGAGAATTATCTCTGGCTACACCGCAGAAGCTTATTTTATTCACACGGCCCTATTAGAATCAAACAGCCTTGCTCTCGCTCACCAGACAGGCCTAGCCCGTGGCTGCAGAGCATCCCACATGCATAAACAATCACATAACCCTGAATACAAGTCGCCACAGAGCATCCTTGCCGAGTGTGCAGTAAGAAGATGTGCAGAACACAGCTTTCCGCTGTTTTGCAAACTCTCAGCAAAGTGCGTTTTAACCAGTAGACCAAAGCAGCCATAACGTGTATGCGTGTAGATTCAAGGCAGGCTAATAACAGACACAGCAGGGTGAGTGTGTGTTTAGAAATGCGTTCGTTATGGGGAATTGAGTCTCCCGGAGTGGGCAGTTAGCTTTAATTGCAAATGGTTTTCCCATCGTCTCTTGCGGCCCCCCTGCAGCTCACATGCACGTTGGGGCTTCTGAAAATCCTCAGCCTCACTGACACCATTGAAAAGTATATTTTGCTTATCATTTGAATCCGGTCCTCTGTGGGGAGGCTGGTTCAGGGTCAGTTCCAGATTCCAGTTTTGGGAAATATTAAGGTGTTTCTGTTTAGTGTTTGTTAACTGGTCTGATTTAAAATTAAAAAAAAAACATTTTAGAGGTATGCAAATTTCTAATGAATTGTTAAGACTAGCTTTCATCTTCCAGCTGCCTCTATTACCTTATTTCCACTCATGTATATTTTATTCATTCTGTAGCAACTCCCCTCCTCTTTTTGGATTCTACTCCATTGTTGCCTTTTTTCATTCATCTTTCCTGCTTTCCTTTTTATCGCTAACCTCTTTCTACTGCCTGTCTTTTATCCCTTCTTCAGCCTTGCTGCTCCCTCCCTTCTTCAAGCTCTCATCCCTTCCATTGACTCCCCCTCCTTCTCTCGTGGTACCCATTTTTATCTTTTCTTTTTTTCCTGCAGGCCCGAGAGATAAAAGGCAAATCTTAGCTTTGCTTTTCCCCTGGATAAAACTCCTTTCCTGGTGCTGAAGATAAGAGATGGTGACCAGTCACACACCTCTCCCCCGCCTTCTCTTCTCAAGACCCAAATCCAAACCAGCCTTGTATGTTCTTGTGAGGACAAGCAGAAACAATTAACCACTGAGGTATCAAACTACACTTCTTGTGTAGTATGTACACCTTGGCACAAAGTCCGTGACTTTATAGCAGGCTGGTTTTTTATGGGTTTTTTTTGTCTTACTTATAGCGAACAAGGTTTTCTACATTAAAAGTTTGAACTAATCATTAGCATTGAATACTCACCTTAGAAATATGTTTGAAGAAAACATTTCTAAAGATTTTGAAGTGAATGGATTTTAAACTGTGCCCTGAGCTTAATCAAAATCATAATATTAAAAATAAAGACAAACCTCAAAAAAGCACAATATTTTGCATTGTCATTTTTTTATGGAACAAAGAGTTTAAAAACAAATGGTTTGGGAGTGTACATCCTGCAAAAATCAAGGCAATTGGGTTTGATAAACCACAAGTTGAGAACTTAAAAGGGTTAAGCTAGTAAAGGAAAATAAGCTTTTCACTTTGCAAGGGAAGTTGCACTTTGCATGAGAATTTTCCTTAAAGAAGAGTTCCACTCAACCTATCAAAAAATAAAAGTCAGCAGCTACAAAAACTGTAGTTGATGATTTTTAAAAAACAGCCACTTACCTGTCCCGCGGTGTGTCTCCTGCAGCTCGTTTCACCGGCCGTCCTGTATTCCAGGAGGCCAGCATCTTCATTGTGGGCACCCGGCTGTGATAGCTTGCGACTTCACAGCCGGGTACCCACTGCGCATGCGTGAGTAGCTCTGCACATCGTGAATGGGCCTGTAGTCTTCTGGGACCTGTCACACGTCCCAAAAGACTACAGGGAGGGAGGACACCTTCCGTTTCCAATAGCCTAGGCGATCAGACCGGAAGTGGGAGCGGGTACCTGTCAAATTCGGGTACCTGCTCCCCCCTGCCTCCCAAAGGTGCCAATCCTTAATGGGGAACGGGGGAGCAGTCCTTAAAGCAAAACTTCCCCTTTTGGGTGGAGCTCCGCTTTAAGTATGTGAACAACGAAATTTTGCAGAGAGGGTAACTAGACTCCTACAATTTAGGAGTGTACACCCTGCAAAAGTCATAGCAATCAGGTTTGATAACTCACCAATTGAGAACATAGAGGAATTGAATTACTATTATAAAATAGGCTGTTCAGTTTGCATGGGAATTTTCCCCAGAATGTATCGAATGTGGTGAAACTTCACTTTGATGAAAATACTCAATAACGGCCAAAGAAAATTAAAAAAAAAACAGTAATTTTGCTTGCAAGTGATCAGCTGACGGAGGTCAGAAGAGCTTCACCTAACTCACTAATCTCAAAATGCAACTTCCCTTGCAAAGTAAACAGCCTATTTGCTTTTAGTAAATCAACCCCAAAGGCTTTAATAACCTTTATCTGGAGTCACATGGTATCATTCCAGACCAGGGGTGCTCAACCTGTGACCCGTGGAGCCCTCTGATGCAGCCTATGACCTCAAATCACGGAAGTGCATGCTCCGGGGTTGGCAACTCGTTGATTGCCATCTGGGCTTGCCGACCCGCCATCGCAGAGTATCAGAGTGCATCAAGCTGGTGCCAGCAATGGTTAGCACTTATGCCTGGCAGTACCAGGGTCACTGGTTCGAATCTCAACCATGGCACCACCTGCCTGGAGTTTGCATGTTCTCCCTGTGCCTGTGTGGGTTTCCTCCGTGTTCTCCGCTTTACTCCCACATTCCAAAGACATGCTGGTAGGTTATTAGATCTTATCTAAATTGGCTCTAGTATGTGTATGAATGTAAGTTAGGGACCTTAGATTGTACACCCCTTGAGGGTTAGGGACTGATGTGAATGTACAATATATATATAAAGCGCTGCGTAAAATAACGGTGCTATATAAGTACCTGAATTAAAATAAAATAAATAAATAGCAGAGGAAGAAGCAGACCCCATATAAGCCGATGCCTCCTCTGTAGCGCCACCTCCTGTCCTAGGCAGAGTGAAGCCAAGTGCACTTCACCTGGGACATTTCTAGCAGCTGGACAGCAATGTCAGTAGACGTTGGAAGAGGAAAAGAAGGTCAGTGTACTAAACAACCGCAGTTTTGCAATGGGCATATTAACACCTATAAAAGAGTTTACAAAATTTAGGTTGGTTTCACACTGATCCACAGGGTTAGCTGCACTGAGCCATAGATTTCTATTATATCCTGCGGGGTTGGTACACTTTCAGAAATTGCACCACACCCGCAAGATATAATAGAAGTCTCTGGCAAAGCGCAGCTAACCGCAAGAAAACTGCAGGTGCACTGTGCTGCACTCACGGTATGGGTAAATTGCAGTGCATCAATTTGAAAGAAGCCTTACAGGGGGGGCTTAGGACAGTTTACATTTGTTAGGCTTCTACATAGTTGAGACGTGTTTTTACCACCCCCATACACTGGTGTAGCATCAGGGGTAGCAATGGCGACTCTGCCCCATGCTCCAGGGGGCTCATGCGGCCTCCCTGTCACATTCTGTTTTACGCTTGGACAGGAGGGGTGGCATACTGTATACAGGAACTGATCATCTTCATTTTCCTCCTGCGACCCCTGAAAGCTGGCTACTACCCTTCTCCCTCCCCTGGCATTCAGTGGCTGCAGGAGGAAAATGTTCATTATGCTATTCAAAAAATGTGAAATTCTGAACCATATCTTTTCATTGTGCCCCATGACCGGTTACCAAACCACTTAGGCGGCCCTTGCTCTTCAAAAAGTTGAACACCTCTGTTACATACACTGTTTAAAACAAATCATCTTCTCTTTGATTACTACAGATAAACAACATCACATTTAAAAACTGTATAATACATACATATATAAATATATATATTGATTAGATTGTACACCCCTTGAGGGTTAGGGACTGATGTGAATGTACAATATATATGTAAATCGCTGCGTAAATTGACGGCGCTATATAAGTACCTGAAATAAATAATAAATATATTTATATATACACTGTACATACGATGAAATGAATGAATATGTTGCATTTAATGTTTTAGCTGCATGTTTGCCAATGATGTTAGTGTGTGTAGGGACACCACTTGTTGCCACATACAGTATTTATATTTATAAATATATTTGTTTATCATTTGTATAAATCAGGTAAAAGAGGACCCTAAGGTAACAGCAAGGTCTCTGTTGATCTATCTACTATAAAAAAAAATAAATACAAAAAAAACACTTAAAGTGTTACTAAACCCACAACAGTAAAATCAGTCTGTATATGCAGTAAAGCGTGCTTGTTATACTCACTGTGGAACCCAAGGGGTTAATCCTCTGCATTGGGTAAAAATGCTGTTTGTTCCTGACTTCTCTGATCCTCCCCTTCTTCCACTGTCCCCCTTATCTCCTGATAAGACATATGGTGTGGAGTCACTCTGCACGTGCTTTAGTGTGTATTGCTAGAGAGGTTTTTGTTTTCTGGGGAGAGTGCAAGTGATCAGCACAAGGCCAATCAGCACTGTCCAGACAGAGGTCAGGGGCCCTGCATCCTCCTAGAGCAGAAGGAAAACTCCTCCTACAAGTGTTAACCAGTGCTCTGCTAGACACTGATAGAAGTCACAAGACTGCTATAACTGCTGATGAGTAAACGTATTTAGCAGTTTATATTTACTAAAATAATTGCATTTCCATATTCTGTGTACTGTGGGAGACCAGATATAGTGAATGCAGGGTCCTGGGTTTAGTAACACTAACAAGAATGTGTCATTGTTAAGGGAAGGAAGGTTCTCAAAAATATTTCACAATGCTCCTGGGACAGTAATTTGAAAATAAATAAGAGAAATGTTTAATTCTTTTGGCAGGAATGCACAGAGCTATGCTCACCAAAACCTCATCCCAGCTATGAAGCAAGGTGGAGGAAGCACCATGAATAAAGGCTGCTTAGCTGATTCAAGAACTAGAGAGCTTAATATCATAGAGATAAAAAATGGATACTAGTTTGTATCAATAAATGAAAAAGACAATGTCAGCACAGCCATCCACCATCTAATGTTGGGGGGTGCAATAAGGCTTTTACCCCAAAGGAGAAAATCAAAACAGACTGGCCTAAACAGAACAACATATTCTGCACAGGCCATGTTAGTCCACATTTCAATCTAATAGAGATGCTGTGGCATGACCTGAAGAAAGCTGTTCACACAAGGAATTCCAAAATATGAATCAACTGAAAGAGTTTTTGAGGAAAGAATCACATCACTCAAGCAAAGGTAACCTGTTATAAGAAAAATGGGTGCTATTGCTTGTTCTGAAAATGCTGATTGTCTGGTTGCATGCTGACTCTCTGGAAGGGGCGGACTCACCATTTGGAAACTCAGGCACTGCCCGAGGGCCCAGGGTCAGTAGGGGGCCCCATGAGATGCCCCTTATACGCCAGTAGGAGGGGCTGAACGAGGTATCGTAGTGACAGCATATCCGGCGCGTGCGCCATCTTGGTGCACCCGAAACAGTATGCAGTACACCCATAGTGTGGTGAAAACGCCAGATTGCACTTGTTACATGTGAGTAAGCATTTCTTATATTGAAGGATTTTATTAAATGATTTTACACTATGTTGGATCTCTTTGCTTTACTGGGAATGTCCATGGAGTAATACTCGTCCGAGTATTGGAGACAGATCTGGATATTCACTCACCAGAGGAGGGAAGAGCTCTACCACCCCAGCTAAGAAGGATTTAATCCTTCTGGAGGATCACTAAGAGGCATATCTAGCTCATTGGTCCTGAGGGGCCTGGGCAGGAAGGTGAGGGGGCACCCCTGGTAATGTGGATACACACAGAGTTTGAAGCACCTGCATGAAGAGTGTTTAGAGTGTACTGTGTTTCACCTATAGGACACTTATATATTGGATATCTACCTATGTGGGACTGTTTATGTTATAAGGAGTAACCCCCTGCTATACGTGAGGGTTTGCAAGGGGCAGTGTATTGATTGTCCTATTCTTCTTGTATTTTCCATTTAAGTTTTATGTACATTTATTGATAGCGCTGCACTACTATTTGTTATTTGCTTGTTACCGTGTGTTGTGCCTAGGTTGTGGCACTTGAGTGCTGGCTGCTTAGTGAACCACTTATTAATAGCGCAGGAAGAATTTATATTTATTGTCCATGAGATGCCCCTTATACCTTTTTCATAGGCTTTTTTGAGTTTGGGCAAGGACACAGGGGCCCCATGATCCCCTATTGCCCGGGGGCCCCATGAGCTGTCAGTCCACCCCTGCTCTCTGGGTACTTCCACACTTAGAACCACTACCTAGAAAAACTATGCAGACAAGGATTCTGACTTTTGTTCACCTTTCCATATCTGCATACTTTCTTCCTGACAGTTATTTGAAATACTTAAATCAGAGTTCCACCGAAAAGAGAAAGCTCCACTTGTATGCCTCCCCTCCCCCCTTCCACTGCCACATTTGGCACTTTTTTGGGAGGTAGGGGGGAAGCAGATACCTGGTTTTGACAGATACCTGCTTCCATTTCTGGCTCAGTTCGCCGTGGTGAACTGAGCCGGAAGGTCTTCCCCCTTCTTCCTCCCACAGTCTTCTGGGACAGGTCCTAAAAGACCGTTGGACCAATCAGGAGGCACAGCGTGACTCGTGTATGCACAGTGGGCACCCACCTGTCAAGCCGCAAGCTGTCACAGCCGGGTGCCCAGAGTTGCGATGCCAGGGAGAGAAGAGGGAGAGAAGGAACGGTGAGTGAGCACATCGCTGTATCCTGGTGAGTGTGTGTTTATTATAATCAGCAGCTACAGTTTTTTACAGACTTTTAATAAACACAAAAATGACTGGAACTCTGCTTTAAGCTAGTGGGCCATAACAACAATTAGGCAAGTCTAGAAGTCAAAGAAGTACCACAGTTTTCTCTCCTCTTAGCCAATGGAGTAAAAACATATTGGTGGATCTGTTGTCACTTCTCTAGCTTTACAGGCAGACAGGGAGACTTTCTAGTGGTGTGATGGTTTGTAGAGCTACAGTGAAGGAAATAAGTATTTGATCCCCTGCTGATTTTGAATGTTTGCCCACTCACAAAGAAATGATCAGTCTAAAAATCGAATGGCTGGTGTACTGTAACACAGAGACAGAAGAGCATCAAAAAATTCAAAAGAAATGCATGTCTAACAAATGATGCACTGATTTGCATGTTCATAAGGGAAATAAGTATTTGATCCCCTATCATTCAGCAGGATTTCTGGCTACCGCGAAGTGAGATCTTGTATGGTGCACCAGACCTAGGGAGACTGACAGTTTTGTGTTTCTTCCATTTGCGAATGATTGCACCAACTGTTATCACCTTCCCACCAAGTTGCTTGGCGATAGTTTGGTAGCCCAGTGCAGCCTTCTGTAGATCTACAATCTTGTCCCTGACATCCTTGGATAGCTTTTTGGTCTTTGCCATGGTGGAGAGTTTGGAATCTGATTGTTTGATTGCTCCTGTGGACAGGTGTCTTTTATACAGGTAACAAAATGAGATTAGCAGGACTCCCTTTAAGAGGCTGCTTCTAATCTCAGCTTGTTACCTGTTTGAAAGACACCTGGTAGCCAGAAATCCTGCAGAATGATAGGGGATCAAATAATTATTTCCCTCACGAACATGCAAATCAGTGCATCATTTATGTCAATAGCCGACTGGCTGTAGCCTCTAGTGGCCCACTAGCCGGGATTCCCCGGGGCGCGGAGTCTAAGCCTCAGTCTGCTGGTTCACCAGAGCCCCTGATGGTGGGGATGGACTTAAAGCAGCCTGAGACCAGGTCGCGACCCCTGAAAAACACCAGCTGTGGTAGAGGCAGGTGCCAATGGCGTGGTGCAGGTGAAAGCCAGATGTGAAGAGGTATGCGTAGTCAGACAGGCCGGGTTGGCAACTGCGGAACAAACAGTACTGAGCAATAGGCAGAAGAATAACGGGTCACAAGCCGGGTTCAGTAACAGAAGGTCAGGCAATCAGGATCAGACAGAGAATAGTCAGGACGAGCCAGGGGTCAGGGCAGGAGAAGACAGCAGTATCAGGAGCAGGCTGGGTCAGCAACAAGGAAACCAGGAACACAGGATCAGCAGGAACACAGGTACAGGGAACAAGACCATCAGGCAATTTGGAGATGCACAGGGCAGGTTTAAATAGGGCACCCTGTGCTCTCATTGGTGCGGCTGCGATTGCTAGTGCGCATGCGCGTCCGGGATCTCTGACAATTTGTTAGACATGAATTTCTTTTAAAATTTTTGTTGCTATTCTGTCTCTTGGTGTTACAATACACCTACCATTTGATTTTTAGATTGATCATTTCTATGTTAGTGGGCAAACATTCAAAATCAGCAGGGGATCAAATACTTATTTCCTTCACTGTACTTTCTCCATTAATAATTCTGCTATCAAACTTAGTGTGTGCTGTAAATTTCCTCTTTGCTTCTTCTAGCTGGCGGCTGCCATTTTGCTGAAGCCCTGAGCCCCTGAGCAGCAGTAAATCTTTAGGCTGTCAGCAGATTGGCCTCTACAGTTTCAGTACAGTAAAAGAGCAACTGAGCATGTGCAGAGCAGGGTAAGACAGTGTATTACTGGATGTTAACCAGTATAGGCCTTATTTTGATTAGTTTACATAGCTATACCTGCAAATAGGGATACCCTGAAATGATGGAGCAGGACTTAATATTCTGGCTAAAGTTCCACTCTAAGGATATTATCCTTCCCCCAGCCTATGAGAAAAAAGAGAAAGGGGAAGCAGTACACTAGCTCATCTCGCTATCAATCTGCTGTCCCCTCTTATAAACATATTCATTGTTGGCACAACTGACGGCCGACTTCTGTCTGAGCTCTGCTGTACAGGGACTGCGAGAGGCTGATACCAGGTCAAATTCAGCTTATTAAAAAGTACATTTAATGATGTCTGTATGGATACAGAGTTGTATTGATTTGTGTTTTCTATAACTGCCTGGAGGTCAGCCTTAGAGTCCCTTTTTTCTCATAACAACTTCAGATCCACAATGCTTCACACTCTCGCAGCCATACATCTTGGCAAGAAACCTGCAGTTAAGTCACAAGTAAACACTGTAAACCTGTGTGAATGGGGGAGAAAGCTGACAATGGATTCTAGCTGAAAGAGGGATAACACTATTGCCACAAGAAGAATTCTCTGCAAATGCTGCAGGTGTAGTGAAGCAGATAGGAAATGAGAATAAACAAGAACATGGACAGTTACAGGTTTATATATACAGGAGTACCTCAGTTTACATAATTTTCAGTTTACGAATGAAAATCCATTGAAAATAATGCCTCGGTTTACAATTTTTTTTCGCAATACGAAGTATATGTCGGTGCCGATTTGTAAATGCAATTGCCGGCTTTTTTTTTCTTCACAGAATTAGCTGTCACTTTCCCTGGAGCTAAAGGATACTTTTTTCTTTTATCTCGGGAAACAAACTAAAAGGAAACATTGTTTCTTCTAACTCCGGGAAATAAACTAAAAGGAAACTTTGTTTCTTTTAGCTGGGGGGAAAGTGACAGCTGATTCTCTGAGCTATAGTGAAGAAAACAAAATGTCGGTAATTACATTTAAGAACTGGCACTGGCCTATAGTGACAGTGACTTTTTTTTTTTTTACTTCTTTCTGACCTCCGGAATGGATTAATTTGTTTTCAATGCATTCCTATGGGAAACCGCGTTTCGGTTTACAAATTTTTTGCAATACGAAACATCCCAGAGAACGCAATAAATTCATAAACCGAGGCACACCTGTACATACAGCACACGTGGCTATGTTACAAGTGCAAATCTGCTGGTCTAAATCTGTATGAAGCACAAACTACATTCCCTATGGTTTTGAAAAATGCTGACTGCAATGGCTATCTGAATTACAATATCATGTGTTGCTGTGTGTACTCTTCTGGCAGTATTCTGTAGCATCAAACTGGTATATTTAACCACTTCCCAAACGGTGCCTGCCATTTTAGACTGTGCTCTTTCTCTGGGAGCGATCCAGTGCCCGCTTTGTGTGGGCCCGATCATGTGATCATTGATTGGCCAATCAGTGATCACATGAATAGGTGTAAGCAAGATGTCACTTTTGACATCATTGCTTACTACGTGTGAAATCTGTGAATGATCACAGAGATCACATGGTACAAGGATATTCACAACAGCCTTGTACTATGTGACAAACTGTGACCAATCACAGCTCACACAGTATTTCTCAATGGCTGCAAGAATGCAGCCAGAGAGAAGGAGAGATGATTACTTTTACAGACTTTATAGGTGTAAAAGCAATCAGTGTAAAAAAAAAAAAAAAAATCATCACCCACCACAAGTAGTACAGTGTCACTATGGTGACACTGTACTGCTAGGGCGACGGTATGTAAAAAAACAAAAAACAAATAATATAAAAAAATAAAATAAAAATGTAAAATAAAAAATTTTGAAAAATTATAACTTTTAGGTTATAAACTAATTTCGGTTATTTTTTTTTGTCAAAAAAAATAACTATATAAATTTTGGCAAAGATTTATGAAGAAATATTATTTATTTGCAAACTTTTAGAAGAAAAACCACTTTTTTTCAAAATATTTGGACTTTTTCATTTATATAGCAAACAAAATAAAAATCCCAGTGGTGAATAAATACCACCAAAATAAAGTTTTACCTGTCTCAAAAAAATGCTAAAAAATTAATATGGGTACAGTGTTGCATGACTGCGCAATTGTCAAAGTGTGACAGCACTGAAAGCTGAAAATTGATCTGAACAGGAAGGGGGTAAAAGCGTCCGGACATGAAGTGGTTAAAGGATAACTAAACCTTTTACAAAAACTGTAAATTACAAATGCATATACATTTGTGTAAAAAATTAGCATTTTCAATATTTTTTTCAGACTGAAAATCTTTGCAAGCAGGATCAGTGGATCACAGGTGCAAAGCCAGGCTCCTGCAGACTCTTCTACCAGCTCTATATCCATACTAAGGTATAGATTTTCAATGGAAGTGTCAAACTACAAGTGCGGTGATTACCACACTTGTATTCCATTGGAACTACAAAGACTTATAATTCTTTCATTTATGGAACACAACATGGTCCAAAAGAGGAGTTCTACTATGGATGTTCTGCTGTACTCCATTACATTCAACAGGTGAAACCGAAACCATCAAATTCATGACAAGTTTGCCTTCAAAGATTTTAAATGGCTTTAAAAACCCCTTCACGCCGACGTAACACAAATATGCGGCCTCACAAAACTGGGCTTTTTTCCATGGGGCCGCATATTGGCGAACGTGTCTTTGTGCTGGGAGCACGCCGCACAGCATGCTCCCAGCACAAAGACCGGGGTGTCACTGAGCGCCCCAGGTCCTGTTCTAACGATTGGGACCTAGGACTCCCGATTCCGGGTCACATGATCACTGTGATAGCCACTTTTTGGATCAGTCACTGTACAGCCCGCCCCCCCTTTTTTTTTCTCTATGAATGTGGGAGATAAATACATTGTATCTCTCTCTCTCCTTGTATAGAGGGGAAAAAACTGTTAAAAAAAAAAGATAAATAAATATTAAAAAAAAAAAGAAAAAATCAAGAAAAAAATCAAGGTCAAGGTTTGCTCTAGTTCAGTGCCAGGGGTAGTGTTTGGGTCAGGGTCAGGGGTCAGGATTTTTTTTCTAATTGGTGTCAGTGTGTTTTAGGTAAAAAAAAACAAAACAAAACAAAATGCACACTTGTTTCTGGGCAGTACTGTGGGTACAAACAACAAATAACATACACATATGGTATCACTGCGATCGTCAAGAGCTTGAAAATTTATTTTGGGTTGTTTTTTGGTGGTAGGTTATGGTCGTAACAAGAAACACAGCTAAATTTAAAAAAAATAATTTTTTTTTACTATTTTGGGCCAGTTTTTCTTTGATAATAAAAAAAATCTGGAGATATCCATTATCATTTGCTATTAAATGAAAGCCCAATTTGTCCTGAAAAAAAGGTATAATCCACTTGGATGTACAAAGTAGTTGTGATGGTTTTACTAACACATGTCAAAGTTGCAAAATTGTGCTTAGGCGTTAAGATTTGTTTTACCCAGGGGTGGACTGACCATTTGGAAACTCGGGCACTGCCCGAGGGCCCGGGGTCAGTAGGGGGCCCCATGAGATGCCCCTGGTACCTTTTTCATAGGCTTTTTTGAGTTTGGGCAAGGACACAGGGGCCCCATGATCCCCTATTGCCTGGGGGCCCCATGAGTTGTCAGTCCGCTCCTGGTTTTACCCTTAGGCATGAAGGGGTTAAGAAGGCTATATACGAGGGGCGTTAAGTCAAAGCAGGACTTTAATTTTACAGGTATAAAAAGGGATGGTAGCATGGCAGTACTACGTACAGTAGTAAGTGGCAAGTGTGTCCTATTACTGATAGGTGGTGCACATGTGATGGGCCAGTCCAGAGATCGTTAATCAAGATGGCAGACAACAATGTTAGTGTGTGCATGGAACAGCATGTGGTGATGGAGTTTCTTGTGAACGAAGGCATAAAACCCACATATATCTACAGAGGACTTCAAGCACAGTACGGCTATGAGACACAGTAAGGCATTTGAGTGTAAACGTTTCAAAGATGGCCGTATGTCTGTCAGTGATGATCCCGGCCTTGGTGGTTCCCAGCCCTCAGCAGTCATTCCTGTGAACATTCACTGCGTGGAACGTCTGATCTTGGATAATAGACGCATAACCTGTCATGAAATTGCACAAGAGATGGATCTTTCTGTGGGAGCGGTGTACATAATGACAAACTGAAGCAGGCTGTCCTAGGATGGTTCAGGTGTACTGATACATTTTTCTTTGCTTTCCAGGCATTATTTAAATGCTGGGATAAGTGTATATATGTAGCAGGGGAGTATGTAAAAAATAAATGCAATTTCCACTCCATGAAATTTGTTCTTTTTTTAATATAAACTCAAAAGTCCCAGTTCGACTTGAATGCACCTCGTACAATGTGACATTTAGGGCCTGTTTAGACCAAGTGTGGTGACTGGTGTTTTTCCGCACCAGTCAATTATTTTCTATGTGCCCCATTCACAACACAATGCTGGTGTGATGTGCGTGTGGATGCCACCAAACCACACCGCAGTGCAGAGCGGCCCTCCAGTCTGTTAGGCAGAGACCTGAATCAAGTGTACACGTTCAGTAAAATTATCAAACAATGTAGTGTAATATATGGAAACCCACCATTCCCTACATCACTACAATACTCGGCAAAACTGACAGCAGCCCCCATGCTAAAGAAGTGAATTTTAGCATGAGGCAGTGTGAATAGGCCCTTGAAAGACTTAAAAAAAAAAAAAAAAAAACATCAAAAGTGAAATTTTATCAATTGTAAAATCAGAAAATCAAGACTTCTTTTAGAAAATGTACTGGATTGCTGGTCAACAAGATGGTAAAGTGTTCTGAATGAATAGACACATATCTATTTCTTGTGGAGGTGCTTTCAGCTTAAAATGAAACTTGCATTAAGATCCCATTAAAAACTCTATCTGCAAATAATATCCAATTTCTCTTTTATAAAATCACATAGTAGAGGTGCTCATGGTATTTTTGGATCTGCACATTGAGGCTGATATATTAAATGAACCAGAACAGGGAGAGATCATTATAAATATATTTGATACACGTGCAGATCGGATTTGCATAAGTGCACAGATTTGTGCACACCCAGCAGTCACAATCCCCTTACTGAAGGGTTACCAGATAAATGAAATCTGGGGATACCTAACTGACCATGCCCACTTTTAAAGTGATTCTAAAAGCTAATTTTTTAAAAGAAAAAATAACAAACATGTCTATACTTACTTGCTGTGTGCAGTGGTTTTGCACAGAGCAGCCAGGATCCTCCTCTTCTTGGGCGCTCCTGGCCCCTCCCTCCTGTCAGGTGACCCCACAGCAAGCAGCTTGCTTTTGGAGCACCCGCTGCTCTGTGTCCATTTACATATAGAACCGTGGCTCGACCCTGCCCCCTCTCTCTTCTCATTGGCTCACTGGCTGTGATTGACAGCCAATGGCCCACACTTCTGCCAATGAGAAGAGGGAGTCCCGGGATAGCCGAGACTAGAGTGCACATTGCTGGATCGAGAGGGGGCTTAGGTCAGTATTAGGGGGGGCTGGGAAGGTTTTTTTACCTTCATGCATAGAATGCATGAAGGTAAAAAACCTTGAGCTGTTAGAACCACTTTAAGCAGACTCACACACCACACCCACATTTGTAGTCAGGAGTCAAGATTAAGTGGCACGCAGCATCCATGAGTCATGATTAAGTAACACACAGAGTTTAGGGGTCAGGATTAAATAACAGTGTGCAGGGGGCAGGATTTCATAATGCACAGAGTTCAGGGGTCAGGAGTATATAACACACATGGTTTAGAGGTCAGGATTAAGTAACAGAGAGCTCAAGGGTCAGAATGAAATAACACACAGAATTCTGGGGTCAGGATTAAGTAACACACGGAGTTCAGAGGTCAGGATTAAATAAAGCATAGAATTCTGGGGTTAGGATTAAGTAACACACGGAGTTCAGAGGTCAGGATTAAATAAAGCACAGAGTTCAGGGGTCAGGATTAAGTAACTCAGCATTGTGAAGGCAGGAGTAAGTAATGCACAGAGTACAGAGGTCAGGATTAAATAAAGCACAGAATTCTGGGGTCAGGATTAAGTAACTCAGCATTGTGAAGGCAGGAGTAAGTAATGCACAGAGTTCAGGGGTCAGGATTAAATAAAGCATAGAATTCTGAGGTTAGGATTAAGTAACATACGGAGTTCAGAGGTCAGGTTTAAATAAAGCATAGAATTCTGGGGTTAGGATTAAGTAACAAACGGAGTTCAGAGGTCAGGATTAAATAAAGCACAGAGTTCAGGGGTCAGGGTTAAATAAAGCACAGAATTCTGGGGTCAGGATTAAGTAACTCAGCATTGTGAAGGCAGGAGTAAGTAATGCACAGAGTTCAGGGTTCAGGATTAAATAAAGCATAAAATTCTGGGGTTAGGATTAAGTAACATACGGAGTTCAGAGGTCAGGTTTAAATAAAGCATAGAATTCTGGGGTTAGGATTAAGTAACAAACGGAGTTCAGAGGTCAGGATTAAATAAAGCACAGAGTTCAGAGGTCAGGATTAAATAAAGCACAGAGTTCAGGGGTCAGGATTAAGTAACTCAGCATTGTGAAGGCAGGAGTAAGTAATGCACAGAGTTCAGGGGTCAGGATTAAATAACACACATAGTTCGGAGGTCAGGATTAAGTAACATACAGAGCTCAGGGGTCAGAATTAAATAACACACAGAATTCTGGGGTCAGGATTAAGTAACACAAAGTTCAGAGGTCAGGATTAAATAAAGCACAGAATTCCAGGGTCAGGATTAAGTAACACATAGAGTTCCGGGGTCAAGATTAAGTAACTCAGCATTGTGAAGTCAGGAGTAAGTAATGCACAGAGTTCAGGGTCAGGAGCAAGTAATTCACAGAATCACCTGGTGAGGTGTCTGCCTTCTGTTCCCCGTTCAACCCCAACATCATTCCCGAGAGCCAGGCACCATAAGGGCCCTTTCACACGGGAATTCCGTTTTTTATTTTTTATCAAAAAGAAAAAATAGATCCATTCACATCAGTTTTTCATCAGTTTACATCAGTTTTTCATCAGTGTACATCTGTTTTTCATCAGTTTACATCTATTTTTCATCCGTTTACACCCTTTTTTGTGCGTTTACATCCAGTTTCATCAGTTTTTGTCAGTTTACATCCATTTTTCCTCCATTCCAGTTTTTTTAATGGAAGAAAAATAGGGGTTTCTTCCGTTCAAAAAAACGGATGTTAACGGATGTAAACAGATGATCATCCGTTTACATCCGCTAGTCCATAGAAATACATGGTGTTTGTTTTTCATCCATAAATGGACAGATGAAAAATGGCCATACAGAACACCCGTGTAAAAGGGGCCTAATTCATTTCAGTGTGCAGGCTTCAACTCTCCACACCGCAAAAGGGTCAATCCAAAATATCATGGCTGTAGCAGCCTGTGCATGCACTGCAACATGGTTTGTGACACATGCATAGATCACTTTAGCAGTGCCTTTTTAGACTGACGCTTGCGCAGTGATACTGGGGTTGGAACTTGAGCACTGCAATGAATTACAGGGTTCAACTCCCGGGGATGAATCTGGGAAAGTCTGCTTCCCAGGGACAGACCACTCACAATGGAAACTATCACTGGGAAACAGGGACAAATGGTAACCTAACCTTACAGATTAGGTATGTGCAATGCATACTTTGTGTTCCCTGTTTGTAGCGCGCATAAAACATCCAAACAATGCAACTTTTGTACCTTATGTGTGATTGTTAAGACACTACCGTAAGTTGATACATGCTATACTTAATACAATGCATAAGTTATACTTTTACTTTGTAACTGGGAAATCCCACCTCCATTCTTGAATGTAGCTTAGCAGTGAGATCCCATCTGCAGCACACACACACACACATTTGTTGGCCCTCTGTACCCTTCCTTCAGCACACACAAGCTTTACGTTTCCCAGTGGTTTCTCACTATGCACTGCCCACACTTACAACACACAAATTGCATGCTGCACATCATCCATGCTTTGCCACAAATATTGCTCACTGAACCTACACAATTTGGAGTTTGAGTAAAGCGTCATACACACAATGAGAATATCGGACAAATGATTGTCCTTTTTTTTTCGCATGCTGGTGTCATATCGAAAATGAAAAGGTTACTGAAGTTATGAACATTCTCATACAACAGAATACAACTTCAGAAGTTATGTAGTGTGTTGTATTGTATTGTAATGTATTCTTTCGTTTCTGAGCGTGCATGGCCTTGGTCTTCCAATTTTATTTGGATGAATACTGTACTGATTAAACAAAAATAGTTATTTCTGGTATCATATGAGAAAAATTCTTGTGCTTGCCCCTTCCGATAATTTTGCATGAACTGTCGTGATCGGCTCTCAAAAGCTGTGTACCAACAATCAGATTATCATATGAATATCAATATAATAATAATATCAAAAGTGGTATTTTATGTCCGATTTTCTGATCATGTGTGCATGTCGGAGGTATGTCCTTTTGACCACAATTATTCCATAAAGACCACTTCTGGTCAGACTTCTCCAGACCGTAAATGGGTATACCTGGGTGCCACTGATTTCCACCAGTTCTTTTGGGCATGTTCCAATATCAACGTTCTCCTCTGGTAGTGCTAGGCTGATGTCTTTCAGACTTCTGAAGGACTGAGCAGTGGAGGGGTTCGGAACCTGTGAGGTGATAGGTTTTCATAATTTTTCTACACCCGGAAGTCTGTCCAAAGCTAAAGATTTTTCAGCCACTGTATATCTTTACAAGAGCTGCTTCTATCACCGAGGAGGTATTCCTAAATTGCTGACATCAGCCTGCCACTACCAGAGGAGAACGCCAGGTCCTGTGAGATTCACCCGGCTATATCTCTGAGAGGCTTCCACGGTGGTATTCGGGGCTATCCCAAGAGAGACGACCACTGGCCAGTCCAATACCAAGAGGGGGAGAATCCGTTACAAGCAGTTCAGCTCATACATCCCATCCCATGAGGGGGACCTCTGGTTGTTGATTATATGCGTATATTAGATACGCATCTGGTGAGTGCATATTTTAACTGTTTTATCACCTCGCCACCTGGAATGCAAAGTCACAGACATCTCCTATAACCATCACTTATCACAGACTGTCACCACTTTTTACATTTTGAGATTTATTTATGATTATAAATTCAACTGGTTTTATTGATTGGAAGTATTAATCTGCATTTGTTATAGCGCTGCACTTTCTGTTTAAGCATTTTACAAGGTTTTATTCTGGTTGCCTTTTCGTGCTTTTAGCGGCTATATTATCACTAAGCGCTCACTTATTATTTTGTTTTGTTCTCTCTCACTTCTGCTTATGTGAATTTACTCCTCAGTCGCCAGTATCCAGCTCATGTGCTTTAACCCTTTAGCAGCCAGTTTCCAGCAAGTGTGTTTATCCCTAAGCAACCAGACCCCAGCACATATGTAATAACCCTTCAGCACTCCCCTTGACACCCTGACTACAGCTCATATGAGATAAACTCTCACCATTATTCAAAATACCAAATATCAGTCTCTTCCCCACTGACCTGGGTCCAATAATAATCTTGGCACCCTGCCCCATTGCCCTTAGACATTTTAAATAATAAACATTGGCAACAAAACCCAGTCCAATTTCTCATGCTCCCCATGGATCCTGAACTCCATGACATAGTCCTTGCAAATAACATTTTTCAATTTTGGGGTCTCTTTTTCACCCTCCATCTTTCCCGGTTCAGCTGGCACACCTTCCATTTCAGATTCAGTGTCCTCCCCACCTTCACAGTCCATGGTACTGCTGACATGCTCCCCCCCGCCACCTCCTCTGTCACTGCATAACCTACTTCAATGTCAATGGCTGCTTTTCTGAACAAAGATTTTGACTTGAAATCCTTCTGTGGAAAACATTCTCTATGAAGTGCTTGGCTTCATAATTTACAATTACTTTTTTTGTAAATGGGTGCCAAATGCATTATGGGGCACACTTTCCTGCCACTGTAATTCTCCTTAAATGCATAAGAGTGCAGCACTTAACGTGACAAATAATCATAAGAAAACAGTGAAAAGTTTGTCAAAAAATATTCCATCCAAAAATGAAAAAAAAAGTCCCAGAGGCTGTGATGAAACAAAAAAAAATCCAAGGACAGTTGTTGTGTCACCAACCACTACTACAGAAGGCTTACCAGAAAGGCATGACCCCCTGATAAGAGTGGTCAATCACACTTTGTTAAACATTCCAGAAAGCAGGACACGCAAATCCTCCTCCAGATCACCAAAAGAGCAGATAAGGATCTTCCAAACAATGGACCTTAATTAGGGTAGCTAAACCACTCAGGGTAAGGCTTGGACTCATAGTGGAAAACATGCAAAGAAAGAGCGCTCCACATAGTGTAAAACCAGAATCACAACATTTATTTAAAGTATGGTTGCACTCACATGCAAGCAAATATCATTAGGCATTGATTGGCAAAAAAAATCCAAATTTTCCAGTTTCCAAAATGGCCGCCGGTTGTTCACGCATGCGCAGTAGCTTGTGTGCGTGGCTCCACCCTAAGCGTTTCGTCACAGGTAACGTCATCAGGGGCTTTGACTTTTTTTTGTAATTTTGATACTAATTATGGAAACACAGAAACCACTATTTGTGAATCAAAATGTTAACGTTTCTGCTGATAGTCATACCACCCAACTCCTTTCGTGTACTGTACATACTACCTGCTTTCATACCCTCCATATACCTCTCCTGCACATATTGCCCACTGTCATACACTATGCATGCCTATGCCTGCTCAGACACTTTGTAAGCATTGTTTGTTTTATCTCCAAACTTGCTCATTCTGGAATGGGCAAGCTTTTGCGATTTTAGCATACATCACATGTATATTGCAACAATCTTTTCTCTCATCTCGCCCTAGACCTCATTTACACTTGAAGTGGTGTTCACTGACTCTCTGAAAAGTGATCTGTTGTGGAGCACTTTTCAGAGGCATTCACAGGTGACTAAGAAGCAATAGGTCTCCTGGACGCTTGTTATAACTCCTGAAAGGCAAGAGTGCTGTGTCAGGGCAGGGCTGTGGAACGGACAGGTAGGCCTAGTGGCAGGGTAACGCGCTGGCTGACGACAACCACCACCAACAGACCAAAGTCCCTCAGGGCGCGGTGTCTAAGTCCCAGGCTGCCCTTCACCAGGGCCCCTGATGGTGGGGATGGACTTGACGCAGCCAGGAACCAGGTCGCGGCCCCCGAGACACCCCGGCTGCGGTAATGGCCGCTGCCAATGGCGTGTAGCTGGTGAGAATGACAATAGCGTAGTCAGGCAAGCCGGGCCAACAATAACGGGACAAAACAGTACAGAACAGTAGACAGAGAATCACAGGTCACGGGCCGGGTTCAGCAACGGAAGGTCAGATCGAAGGAAAACACAGAGAATGGTCTTAGTCACAAGCCGAGTAAGAATACCAGAAGAGTCACGAGCATATACACAGAGCTGTACCAAGACCAAGACACAAGACACAAGTGCAAAGAGCATGTGCGGATCACAGGCTTATATGTACTCAGCCACACCCCTCTGGGGGATGGACCTCAGAGACCTGAAGGCATAAAAGATTCCCATCATGCTCAGCAGAAATCCAAGATGGATGCCAGCACATGGAGTAACATAACCTCTGGGAAAAGGTAGGACCTTGACATGCTGCTCTGCAACTGCATGTAATGTAGGACGTTTGCAATGTGCCCCATTCACTTGGTAGTTTATGTGGCTCTGCAATGTATTGTGTCATGGCTGGTGGTAATAATATCTTGCAGCTGGGTGGTAAAACCTTGGCTCAACCATCTATTTTTAACTTCCCCCCAGCTGTCCAAATAAACAAGTCCTAAATGTTCTTAAAGCCTTAGATTATATTGTAGATATATATATATATATATATATATATATATATATATATAAAAAGGAATACACCTTTACAAATATTTAATGTTAGTAGAAATACACCGATACCGTTTTTTGTATCGATGAGTACCATTACTGATACTTTCGGTCCAGTACTCACGGATACTGAGTACCGATACTTTGTGGTGTGATTTGCGTTAATGGACGCAAATTGTACTGCAAAGAACAGCATGGGTGGAGCTACAGCACATGACGTCATCGTGTAACGGATCGCGGCCATCTTGATGATTGGATGTTCAAGGCTGAATTTGACCTTATTACGTGTAAGTGTATTACTTTTATTAAAGGCTTTTGATAAAACAATACTACGCAATGAAGCAGTTTTTCTTTTTCCTACATGTGCAATTGAGAGTGCCAGTTTACTTCCCTTTTTGGCATTCTTCCTTTTTATTCGCATTGTGGATTATACTGCAGTGGAAAGAGATTGTGAAGCGATTCTTTGATGACTTCTAGCCATCCCTATACACCTCTTTATTTTTTATGGCACCGGGTCTCTTTATGACTTTCAACTGAGATGTTTGGACTTTTCTGCATGAATAATATTGTCATTTTATACATGTTTTTATTCTCTATAGGTCACTTTTTTTTGTAAATTAGTGCTGCATTTATTCTCTGTATTTTATGGTTTGTGGCCGACATTCTTGCTAGCTGCTTTTGTACCATTTATATAACCCCTAGCTCTTAGCGCAGGCTGTTATTGTGTTTTTATTTAATGCCATCAGTATGTTTTGCAACAATAATGTTGCGAAGGTCTTGAGAGAGCTCTTTGCTTTTACTCATCATGAGATGTTTCTTGTGTGACACCTATAGGCCATCAGTTGAGACTGAAACAGCTGATATTAATTTGTACTGACAAGGGGGAAGGATTGCTTTCTAATTACTGATAGATTTCAGTTGGTGTCTTGGCTTTCCATACCTTTTTGCACCTCCCTTTCTTCATGTGTTCAATACTGTTTCCCGGTGTCATTCCATTTTAATTATACATAACTTAATTTCTGAACTTATTTGTTTTGGTTTCTTTGTATATATGGATTGCATGGGTTGTTACCGACATATGGTGAAAATTTCAAATTTTGAAATATATTTACCTAGAAAAATGGAGACATGTTCAGTACATACTTCTTTTACAAGCTGTGAGTGTATATATATACATATATATTTATTATACACACACTTTTTTTCAGCAGGAACTTGGTGGCACTCAGTTCCTCCACTCCCTGCTCACCATTATCACTTGTAATCATAGATGTTTGGCTTCTGTGTTTACATGTGACAGCTTGTCTCCCATGGCTTCCACGGATCTGATCTCCTGTGTGGTTCTCTCTTAGTGCAGGAGGGGGACAAGTGAGATGCAGGTGCCTGGGGTGCAGTGTGGTAGTGGGTGGGTGGGGGACAAAGCATGGTAGGTTGCACCTTCTGTGATCTCCATTATTTCCCAGGTGCCCAGATGCTGATGCCCCCACTGGATGATCTCCATGCTAGTGAGAGAGGCAGACACCCCTAGAGTGTTCAGGGAGGTGTTCTAGTTGGCTGAGTGATTCAGCTTAATACAGCAACAAAAGTAAGACACATAGAAGATGCTAGAGCTTTTGAAGGAGGGGGGTTGTGTACAGAGGTTAGAGCTGAGGAGGGGTGAAAGTGAGATGTGGATGGGAGATGCAGAGGTGTGGAAGAGGGCTGATATCTGCACCCTTGCGTGTAATGCATTTCAGAAATCTGCACTCTACATATTGTACCTTTGAACTCTGTGTGTACTGCACCCATGGACTCTGCACTGTGTAGCAAACCCGTGAATCCTGCACTCTGTATGTAATGCACCCGTGAACTCTGCACTGTGTGTAGTGAACCCCTGAACTCTGCACTGTGATGTAGCAGACCCCTGAACCCTGCACTCTGTATGTAATGCACCCGTGAACTCTGCATTGTGTGTAGCAAACTCCTGAACCCTGCACACTGTATGTAATGCACCCGTAAACTCTGCACTGTGTGCAGTGAACCCCTGAACCCTGCACTCTCTATGTAATGCACCCATGAACTCTGCACTGTGTGTAGTGAACCCCTGAACCCTGCACTCTGTATGTAATGCCCCTGTGAAAGCTGCACTGTGTGTAGTGAACCCCTGAATTCTGCACTGTGTGTAGCAAACCCCTGAACCCTGCACTCTCTATGTAATGCACCCATGAACTCTGCACTGTGTGTAGTTAACCCCTGAACCCTGCACTCTCTATGTAATGCACCCATGAACTTTACACTGTGTGTAGTGAACCCCTGAACCCTGCACTCGCTATGTAATTCACCCGTGAACTCTGCACTGTGTGTAGTGAACCCCTGAACCCTGCACTCTGTATGTAATGCACCCGTGAACTCTGCACTGTGTGTAGTGAACCCCTGAACTCTGCACTGTGTGTAGTGAACCCCTGAACCCTGCACTCGCTATGTAATGCACCCGTAAACTCTGCATTGTGTGTAGTGAACCCCTGAACTCTGCACTGTGTGTAGTGAACCCCTGAACCCTGCACTCTGTATGTAATGCACCCGTGAACTCTGCACTGTGTGTAGTGAACCCCTGAACTCTGCACTGTGTGTAGTGAACCCCAGAACCCTGCACTCTGTATGTAATGCACCCATTAAATCTGCACTGTGTGTAGTGAACCCCTGAACCCTGCATTCTGTGTAGCACACCCTTGAACGCTACACTCTGTACGTAATGCATGCCTGATATTTATTAATGCCTTTTTAAGACTCTCCCATTGTTTGTGAAATTTGTCCACACCTACTATTTGATGCAGTTTGGCGGCTGTGTGTGTAGAGGGGGCAGTTGTGAAGCATGGTTGAGTTCCTGAGAAATCTGAGAAAAAAGCCCTGTATGTATACAATTTTCTGAGAAAAAAAGCCCTGTATGTATACAATTTTTCCCATAAAATCCAGGGAGAGCATAGTTCAGTACTTTTTTGCTTTTAGCAATCACAATTCTTGTTGCTAGGAATATGTATGCAATCTTCCCAACTTTCAGGGATAAGAAAGTGGGACACAAAGGGGAAGGTGGGCAAAGCACATGCTCCTGCCACACTCCAAATTCTATGGTCTCGGATGGATAATGATTGGTTAAACCCCCAAGTACTTTTTTAACTTCTGTTTGCTTTTTAAATAACAAATGGTATAATATAGCAGTAGAATAAACAATTAAGAGCTATGTAACAGTTTTGGTAAGTAGTATATTATTATAGAGGTATAGTATACTGTATATATCTGAACAAAAAGGACAACTGAGGAGAAAAGAGGAATTTTGATGCGAAAAGATAGGTAGTTGGAAGGAATGTGTATGACAAAAGTATTCAGGGATTTTTGAATTTTTTTTTTAATGCCTCCTTTGGTGATTTTTGAAAGTTCATAAGGATCCCTGAGTTAATTATAGCATAAATCCAGATCCATGATCTCAGTACTTTGGGGCATATCCACCATATATGATGCATGATGTTCAGTTTTGCCAAGCACACTAAAAAAATAGCACATCTAAAAGGTGGTGAATGAAAAGGTAATTTGGGTCAGATTAACACACAATATGCATATACATATACATATACATATATACATATACATATATATATATATATATATATATATATATATATATCACAGATAATTTAGCACGATATTAGCTGCCCCCCAAATGGCTTGACTCCACTGTGTCACCCTATCCCATCTGGTGATAGTCTAGGCGACTGCCAATGTAAAATGCCTAGAAACCTTCCTGGCCAAAGCTAGCTGGCATGGATCATTAGGTCTTATGGGCCTCTCACCAGAACAAGTGTGCCTTCTGAAATACCAGCCCAGTTTTAATTGGCACAAGGTACTACACACCTCTTTTGACCCAAAAAGGACATGTAGGAATATGGGAGGATTATGCATCATTTTCCTGCATCTGCCACTGCAGATCTACTGCTCTAGTGAGCTGGTAAACACTGTTTGGTGTATATACACTACTAAAAAAACAAAAACAAAACAAAAAAATCTAAATGGGCAAAGCTCTTTTCCCTCCTGTTTATTAAAATGAATTCAGGGCTTGTCTGTGTTCACCTACCTAGTATTAGAATCTCTTCTTTTGAAACAACCTCAAACCATCAGAATGAATTGTTGACATGTAATTCCTGATGCCCCCTCAAGTTCTGGCTGGTTAACCGTTTGAGGACCGTAAGATTTTGGAACGCCAAAAGAATCAATTTTTTTGTTTTTAAAGTTCGTACACTTCAGTTGCTGTAACTAAGCCATTTCATGAAATAATTGGCAAAAAGCTAGATCCATTTGTTGTTTGTTGATAAGAACTAATATTTTGACTCAAACCAAAAAAAAAAAAAAACAAAAAAAAAAAAAAGTTTTAAGTTCTTAATCAGATGATACACGCAATTAAAAACATGGGACAAATACGTCCCTTGGTCCTCAAAGGGTTAAAGAATTATTTAAGAAACATTTTATGCGCAGATGGTATATTACAGGACACCCTCTCTATAGTCTTGAAGTTATTATGCTGCATTCACACCTGAGCAATTCGGAGCACGAAGTTTGCAGCTCCATAAACGCTCAGGGGGGGAAAAAAAAACAATATTACTCTATGGAGATGGTTCACATCTCCACTCCAAGTTGCCTGAATCAGAATGCATGAAGCTCAAGAAAGTTTTGAAGCTACTTTTGTAGCTCAATTTGGGCAGATGTGCACGTTTTTGGCGTGTTTTTATTCCCATAGAAAAGAATAAAACCACGCGATTAGCGCGTTTCAGGTGATTTTGTACTCAAATGAAAACATTTTTAAATAAAAAATATTAATAGTATATGAATAAATAAATGTAATAAATACACATATAAATAAAACATCATGATAAATAAATCATAAATAATTAACCCCTAACCTTAAAAAAGTTAAAATGAATAATATTTTATTATTATTTTATTACTTTTTTAGGTTTTGGGGTTAAGGTTATAGGTTTATTATTAATATACTAATTTATTATTACAAATATTTATGATTATTTTTATTTGTGTATTTATTTTACACTTATTTATTCTTTTTTTTTGTTTGGGTTTAGATGTTTATTATTAATAATAATAATAATAAATGTGTTTATTACATTTTGTAAGGGTTAGAGGGTTAGGGGTTAATTATTATTTATTAATACCTAGTATTTATGATTATTTTTTACTTGTGAATTTAACATTTATTAATTTTATTATTATTAGCCTAACAAAACATAAATAAAGAAAATAATAAGTAAAATACTATGAATTAAATAATAAATAAATAATAAATAAAATAATAAATAAAATACTAATCCCAAGTCAAACCCTAATTCTAACCTTAAACAGGAGTTCCAGCTGAAAAAAAAAATAACAGTGAGCAGTTACAAAAACTGAAGTTGCTGACTTTTAAAACACAGACACTTACCTATCCCTCAGTCCAGCGGTGTCCTCACCACGGCTGGTTTTACTGGCCACCTTCTCTCCCCGGCATCTTCAGTGTGGGCACCCGACTGTGACAGCTTGCGTCTTCACAGCTGCATGCACAAGAAGTGCTGGGCTTTGTGAATGGCCCCGTAGTCTTCTGGGACCTGTCACATGTCCCCGAAGACTACAGGGAGGGAGAGGGGGAGTCAAACTTCCTCTTCTGACCACCTAGGCGATCGCAGAAGTGGGAGCAGGTGGGAGCGGGTACCTGTCAAATTAGGGTCCCCGCTCCCCAAAGGTGCCAATCCTTAATGGGGACTGAGGGACAAAGGCTTAAAGTGGAACTTCTCCTTTTCTCCCTTTTAACCCCTTACCCTAACAAAAAACAAAATAAAAAAATATTTTTAAGAATAATAATGATAATGGAAAAAAAAGTGAAGCTGATGGAAAAACAAAAAACAAAAAAAAGGAAAAACCTAGCAACAAATGATGCAACAGATGATATTTTTCTATATTGGCCAATAAAAAACTGCCACAGTTCAAACGCTGTATGAAAACGCACACACAAAAATGCAAGTGACAAAATGTGCCAAAAATGTTACACTCATATGTGAATGGAATTTCAAGGGGCAGCAGAGATGAGGAAGTGTCTGGTGCTCTTAGGTGTTTTCAGAGGTGTATTCTTTTTTGTTTACAGTGGGTGGGGATTTTTTTTTCATAAAGCACTCGTCTGGTAAAGTCCAAAGTTATTATAATAGCCTGTACAGTACAGGGAGTCCTGGTTTGCTGCTGACATCTTTTATGCATACTTACCCAAACCTTGATGTGCCTTTTAGGTGGGTTTTATTAGCAAAAAAGTGTACAAATATTCTAAAACCTTAGCAAACGAAGTTTGGGAGATCATTTTATTTGCAGATATCTACAGTCTGCTAATACCATCCAAATTCATGCGGGTTAAATTAATCATTAACACACACACACAATGGCTCCTGCTGCTGTGCCTGTGCCAGTGAGGAGGCACAGAGCTGAGAGAGTCTCTGCTCTCCTGTACATCCCTGGATCAAAATTGGGCTCAGGTAAGTATAAGGGGGGCTGGCAGAGGAAAACTGCGTACAGAAGGTTTTCAGCATTTAGAACCACTTTAAAACCGATCTAAATGTAAGAACAGAAATGTGATTTATTACAGCTTGCCAGTCCTTAGGTGTGATGGCTGGTTAGACTAGTAAACTGCAATACATTACATTTTTTGTTTTTGGGTTTAGATACACTTTGAGCTGAAAAAAAATCTAAGATTTTAAAAGGGGGGGAATAAAAATTGCTGATGTAAAGGTAATCAACCTGAAAATCATCAGAAACTGTGAAATTCTGTATGGATTGATCTATTGAATAGGTGACTTCTATGCATATCTCTTGTTATGCCCTGTGACTAACAACGCATATCTATTGATAGGTTCATACAGTATGCACCAATTTATGTTCAAGACCTGAATACAGACTTTAAAGTTCCCGTTACTAATCATGACAAATCATGGATAATTCCAAATGCCAGATTTCTCAGTGGCAGTAGTCTGTGGAGTTACTCTTTTAAAACTCATGTAGGAAAATATTATATCAAGGGAGGCTGTAGTCCCTGAAAATGGAAGTATATGTGACGGATTTTTAAAATATTTTTTCACTGCAAAGGCATTTGTAAATTAAAATGGGTAAAAATATAACAAAGATCTCACATCTTGTCTGAGGCATGTTAAAATGTTATCTTAATTTGAAGGCAAAAAAAAATCTAAATTTGGAGATTCAGTTTTACTCTCTGAACAAAAAAAAAAGGGCAATACTGAAGTCGAGAAAAGTGGAAGTGCATTTGATTTCTGGGTCCTTTAAGTAAACTGTATGTTTACCCTTTCCCTTGCATTATACCAACCCAGTATAGTTGTATAGGTCTTTGGCTTTACTTTAACTCTCATTCAGGAACCTCAAAGATGCTTGTTATTTGTAGCTGTAGAACTCCTGATGACAGCTGAGAAGAGTACCACTGAGCTGGGTAGGTATATGTGAGGAAAGGAGCCAGGGAATCCTAGTCTTTGGTGCAAAAGCAAGGGACCACAATGCAGGCCCTCCTGCCCCACAAGAGCTTAGTTGTTACACTAACTAATGCCATTTCTTTCCCCATTGTTAACTGAACTAAAATGCTCTGATTATAATGGAGAATGAGGGGTTTTGCTGGCATGGATCAGAAAATGCCATGAGCTAGGGAAGGTAACTTGGAAGGAGAGATGACATGTTCAGAGACCAACAGATATGCTACTGAGAAAGAATAAGCTAATGTACTGCATGGTGAGACAAGGTCATTCAGGAATTTATAAAGTGTAAATGAAAGGGGTGAATTTCCCTTAATGAAAAAATAAGTAACGTCAAATGTGTTGTGTACAGCAGGGCCCACTAGCAAATCCAGGGAAGTAAAGCTAGCCATAGAAACAAGAAGGCAACTGGCCATGTACAGGTGAAACTCGAAAAATTAGAATATCGTGAAAAAGTTCATTTATTTCAGTAATGCAATTTAAAAGGTGAAGCTTATATATGAGATAGACTCATTACATGCAAAGCAAGATAGTTCAAGCCATGATTTGTCATAATTGTGATGATTATGGCTTAAAGCTCATGAAAACCCCAAATCCATAATCTCAGAAAATTAGAATATTGTGAAAAGGTGCAATATTCTAGGCTCAAAGTGTCCCACTCTAATCAGCTAATTAAGCCATAACACCTGCAAAGGGTTCCTGAGCCTTTAAATGGTCTCTCAGTCTGGTTCAGTAGGAATCACAATCATGGAAAAGACTGCTGACCTGACAGTTGTGCAGAAGACCATCAGTGACACCCTCCATAAGGAGGGAAAGCCTCAAAAGGTAATTGCAAAAGAAGTTGGATGTTCCCAAAGTGCTGTATCAAAGCACATTAATAGAAAGTTATGTGGAAGGGAAAAGTGTGGAAGAAAAAGGTGCACAAGCAGCAGGGATGACAGCAGCGTGGAGAGGATTGTCAGGAAAAGGCCATTCAAAAATGTTGGGGACTTTCTCAAGGAGTGGACTGAGACTGGAGCCAGTGCATCAAGAGCCACCACACACAGACGGATCCTGGACATGGGCTTCAAATGTCGCATTCCCCTTGTCAAGCCGCTCCTGAACAAACAACGTCAGAAGCGTCTTACCTGGGCTAAAGAAAAACAGACCTGGTCTGTTGCTCAGTGGTCCAAAGTCCTCTTTTCTGATGAGAGCAACTTTTGCATCTCATTTGGAAACCAAGGACCCAGAGTATGGAGGAAGAATGGCGAGGCACACACTGCAAGATGCTTGAAGTCCAGTGTGAAGTTTCCACAGTCTGTATTGATTTGGGAAGCCATGTCATCTGCTGGTGTTGGTCCACTGTGCTTCATTAAGTCCAGGGTCAATGCAGCTGTCTACCAGGAGATTTTGGAGCACTTCATGCTTCCTTCCGCAGATGAGCTTTATGGGGATGCTGACTTCATTTTCCAGCAGGACTTGGCACCTGCCCACACTGCCAAAAGCACCAAAACCTGGTTCAATGACCGTGTGATTACTGTGCTTGATTGGCCAGCAAACTCCCCTGACCTGAACCCCATAGAGAATCTATGGGGCATTGCCAAGAGAAAGATGAGAGACATGAGACCGAACAATGCAGAAGAGCTGAAGGCCACTATTGATGCATCCTGGTCTCCCATAACACCTCAGCAGTACCACAGGCTGATAGCTTCCATGTCACGCCGCATTGAGGCAGTAATTGCTGCAAAAGGGGCCCAAACCAAGTACTGAGTACATATGCATGCTTATACTTTTCAGAGGTCCGATATTGTTCTATGTACAATCCTTGTTTTATTGATTGCATGTAATATTCAAATTTTCTGAGATTGTGGATTTGGGGTTTTCATGAGCTGTAAGCCATAATCATCACAATTATGACAAATCCTGGCTTGAACTATCTTGCTTTGCATGTAATGAGTCTATCTCATATATAAGCTTCACCTTTTAAGTTGCATTACTGAAATAAATGAACTTTTGCACGATATTATAATTTTTCGAGTTTCACCTGCAGATGAGATCCAACAGGATCTTCCCTGCAGGAGCAAATTGCATCATGCTTTGCTGGGTTTTTGCCTTCCTCTGGATCAACTGTGGGTGTAGGATTATAATTTTTTTTTTTTTAATGGTTGAACTGGATGGACTTTTGTCTTTTTTCAGTCAGGCTAACTATGTAACAGCCATCTGCATCAGCAGTTGGGTTCTTAAACAAATTGTGTGTGCGGAGGTAAGACATTTCCAGCACTGGCCTATGAGAAGTAATTGGTAAAAGGTTTTCTAACCCATCTTACTTCTATTTCCCCAATAAGTGTTTGCTAGCAGTGTCTACAGGTATTTTATGGATTATTAGCCGATATGTGCATATGGGCACCTTAAGCGAAAATGTTACAGTGAGAAAGCAAGATGGAGAAACAACCTGTATCTCTATTTTCTGAAAATAGATGCTTTTGTATAAGTATAAAAATTTCACTACTATGGCGGCACCACAGGTTGCCAAAACTGAGAGCTGCTGAAAGGTGCAAGTCAAAATGGATGCAGGCAAACAATGGTACAAAAAGTATTAAAAACACCAAGTGCCAGACAGATATTAAGATGGCATGCAGATAATACATTCAATGAAGGCATTTTTCTGTAATTACTTTGAGGTGCAAAGCTTTATGGGTTTCAGGCTAATTCCACCTTAATCCCATCTCCCATCTAATCCAAGCTCCCTCTTTAACCTCTTCCATAATCCTGCAGTATTCATGCTGCGTCCTATAATGCATTTATCACTATGCAGACTGACTTTGTGCTACACCTTACCTTTTTCTGCGATTCCACTACCATTAACTCCCCTCACTTCCACAGCTCTATTGTTCTACTCACTGCTGCACTTCACCCCCTTTGCTTCTCCTAGCACTGTAATGGGACAAACAATCTGTTAGCAGGCAGTCACATCACAGTTCATTTCATCATTGATCCCTATCTGCTACTAGAATTCTGCTTATCATTGCTCAGTTGTTCCTCTGTCATTGTCACTCCAAAAACCATGCATCACACATTGTATTTCATCTGCATTTCTCTTATCTTTTGAAATCCTAGACTTCAGTGTCTCTAGCTCCAGGGGCTATCTACAAGTTTATGATATGCACCTTAGCCCTGCAGCTCCCTCTACTGTATACCTGCCCTGGGCTACAAAAAAGAAAGTGACATGTGCAGTCAATAAAGTGTAATACATAACTAGCAAATGTTTTTCTTTACTTCTCCGGTATCATCATATTATGAAGATTTGCTTTGGTGTCTTGTTCAGCATATTAAGGATTGCCTCCAAGGTAAAATTAAATATCAATTAAAATCAATAAAATCTTAGTAAACATAGCGCTTTGATGAAATGTACATATTAATAAATATGGAACTGTAAAAAAAAAACGAAACAAGAAAACCATTAAAATAGATATTTGAAAACTACTGGTCATGTATGTTACCTTTTTCAGATTATAAACCCTCTGAATAATTATTTTTGGATTTTTTTTTTATTATTAGAAAAACTCTGGTTTACAATTTATTGCATGCACACCATAATGCATCAGACGACAGTCATCCATTCTGGCCATTTTTGCTGGTTTGGGTCTCAATTTTGGCCTTTGGGTCCAGTGTGCAACCACCAGCTGGAACGTTAGATAACCCATTTGAATACTATTGCAGCTCTCTGCCTGCTGTGCTGTCCCTGGTGATACTTGACCAAACTCATGCTTATTCTTTGACCAGCTTAAGTGGTTCCTAAGGCTAGGTTCACACTCATACTACGCAGTACATCGCATGTGATTCGCACAGGAACCGCACGGCATTCCTGTGCAAATCACATGCAAATTGTGTGCAGTGCAAATGGAGCCATACATTATGTATGGCTCAAATCACACCGCATCCACACCAAAAAGGTGCAGGGCCCTTTTTTGGCTCCGCACTAGAATTGGATCACATGGGTGTTCACACCTATGTGATCCGTTTCTGCACCAAAAAGGTGCAGGGCCCTTTATTGGGTCCACACTAGAATTGAATCACACAGGTATTCACACTTATGTAATCCGATTCTGCACCAAAAAGGTGCAGGGCCCTTTTCTGGGTCCACACTAGAATCAAATCACATGGGTATTGACACCTATGCGATCCGATTCTGCACATCACATCGCGTTTTGCAGACCGATTTTGGGGTGTTAACATACACACCCGCAGCGGTTCGCATGAACGGGATGCGATTCTGATGCGGTGCGGAATTCGCACAGAAGATGCTGCGAATTCCGGAACACACCAGTGTGAACCCAGGCTAAAGGTGGTTGGACAGTCAGTACCTGCACAAGAAATGTGAATTAAATATGTGCTGCTGAATTTGAATATGATGAATTCATAACTGTTAGTAGCCTTTTATCAGTCTGACATGCTCATTTCAAACATCTGAGATAAAGTCAAAGAAGCACATACAGTATAGAAATCTGTACAGTTTTGGCACAATGTTAAACTTACGAAATGGATGTTTGTTGTATAAACATTTTTTTGAAAATCAGCTTCTTCAGTCTCCGCAGGGGCGGACTGGCCATTTGGAAACTCGGGCACTGCCCGAGGGCCCAGGGTCAGTAGGGGGCCCCATGAGATGCCCCTGGTACCTTTTTCATAGGCTTTCTTGAGTTTGGGCAAGGACACAGGGGCCCCATGATCCCCCATTGCCCGGGGATCATGTATGTATTTTAATTTCAGAGAGAAAAGGAAAACTGGAATTGCTTTAACAGAATATGAAGCTTGAGTCACCAGTAATACAATAAACATATTTTACGTAGCATTTTGTCTTTTAATCAAATATGCGAATAAAATTCATGAGCAATAAACATTGTTAGGGCTTTATTTTTAAATAGATGTCTTTTCTCTTGAGAGTGGCACTCTCGGAAAAATGATCCTCAGAGGTGGTGGAGCATTGGCCAGGAATTCAGGAGGCGATACTGCTGCCTCATGAACAGGGCCACTGTTAGAAATCAATGAGCCACGTGCAGCCTACCTGATGGGGTCCCCAAGACCTGCCCCTGACCCCACCCCCGCCCACCCATTGGGCTGCTTTGTGCAAAACTATTACACAGAAAAAGTAAGTATACTATGTTTGTTGTTTTCAATTAAAAAAAAAGCTTTGCAATCACTTTAAGACACTTCTTAGCTGCAAAGTAATTTTTTGTGGTTTTCTTCCTTGCTCCTGTAGTCTCCTGGGATATAACCCCATCGCATATCCCAGGAGACTGCAGGAGCAGGGACACAAAGTGGTGTATCATCAGGTGCTGGCTGCAAAAAACCTGGCTACTGATGATGTAGAAGATGGCAACGCAAGACCTGGCAAGTGGCAGTGGAGTAGCCAGTCAGAACAACATTAGAATTGCTGGGCATCTATGTTACTTCCAAGGAGCAGGGTCCTCCTAACCCTCTTGTATTGAACTGTATCATTGCTGTATTGTCTCCTGTTATATTGTAACGCGCTGAGCAAACTGTTGGCACTATATAAATCCTATATAATAATACTTTTAGATTGTAAGCTCCAAGGAGCAGGGCCCTCCTAACCCTCTTGTATTGAACTGTATTGTTGCTGTATTGTCTCCCTTTATATTGTAAAGTGCTGAGCAAACTGTTGGCGCTATATAAATCCTATATAATAATAAGCCAGCAAAGTAAGGGGGGGGGGAGGTGTACAAAAAAATGTCCATGGGGAGGAAGAAGGGAATGGCAAAGTGCTTCTTTAACAACTTGAGCCCCCAGGTCTTTTCTCCCGAAATCCCCTTGAGTAGCATATTTTGTTTTTTACTTTTTGGCAATGTGTTGGTTTCAAATATGATATCTTTCACCATTTGCAGTCTTCCCAGCAATAGTACAGCATATGATGTTGTGTTGAGTAAATAGATACCAAACTTGTCAAGATTAAAAATAGTGCACACCTGTTAAATGGCGACAAAGTATGGTACAGTGTGTTCAAAATAAAAGCAGTCAGACATCACTAACCTGATCAATCACTGTTTTTGGTAGAAATGATATTTCTACATGGCAAATAATTTACTAGCAGGTGTAGTAGAGTAATAGAAATCCAACAGACCCAACAGTCATGACATGCATGCTGCTGATTCTGTGTAATTGAATCACTAATTGAAAGGGACATGTTCAAAATAATAGCAGTGTGGAGTTCTACTAGTGAGGTCATTCATTCTTTGAAAAACAGGTGGCAATTATTGCCCTTATTTAAAGGAAGGAAGGCAGCAAATGTTGTACATGCTGGTTACAATGCATTTCTCTCTGAAATTCTGAGGAAAATAGGTTGTTCCAGACATTGTTCAGAAGAACAGCGTACCTTGATTAAAAAAATGATTGGAGAGGGGAAAACATATAAAGAAGTGCAGAAAATGATAGGCTGCTCAGCTAAAATGATTGCAAATGCTTTAAAATGGCAACCAAAACCTGAAAGACGTGGAAGAAAGCGAAAAACTACCATTTCAATGGATAGAAGAATAGCCAAAATGGCAAGGACTCAGCCAACAATCAGCTCCAGGAAGATCAAAGAAGGTGTAAAGTTACCTGTGAGTACTGTTACAATTAGAAGACACCTAAGTGAAGCCAAGCTATCTGCAAGAAGCCCCCGCAAAGTCCCACTGTTGAAAAAAAGACATGTGCTGAAGAGGTTACAATTTGCCAAAGAGCACATTGACTGGCCTAAAGAGAAATGGTGCAACATTTTGTGGACTGATGAAAGTAAGATTGTTCTTTTTGGGTCTAGTGGCCGGAGACAGTTTGTCAGACGACCCCCAAACACTGAATTCAAGGCACAGTACACTGTGAAGACAGTGAAGCATGGTTGTGCAAGCATCATGATATGGGGATGTTTCTCATACTACGGTGTTGGGCCTATTTATCGCATACCAGGGATCATGGATCAGTTTGAATACATCAGAATACTTGAAGAGGTCATGCTGCCTTATGCTGAAGAGGAAATGCCCTTGAAATTGGTGTTCCAACAAGACAACGACTCCAAACACACCAGTAAACGTGCAACATCTTGGTTCCAGACCAACAAGATTGACGTTATGGAGTGGCCAGCCCAATCCCCGGATCTTAATCCAATAGAAAACTTGTGGGGTGACATCAAAAATGCAGTTTCTGAGGCAAAACCAAGAAATAGAGAAGAACTGTGGAATGTAGTCCAATCATCCTGGGCTGGAATACCTGTTCACAGGTGCCAGAAGTTGGTTGACTCCATGCAACACAGATGTACAGCAGTTCTCAGAAACAGTGCTTATACAACTAAATATTCATTAAGTGATTCAAAGGAAAGCAAGATCTTCAAACATTTTTCAGTTTATATAGTGAATGAGTTTGTAAAGAAGGATACAAACACTGCTACTTTTTTGAACAGTCTAATATTCACTTTTCTTCAATTTTTTAGAGGAACAACACAAATTTGATATATTTTTCTTCATGTTTTGATTTGGAATAGAATGTGTAGTGTTCCCAATGCATTTGTGTGTATGGAAATAAAAGCTATTAGAAGGATTTTGAGCTTTATTCACTTTTTTCAACACACTGCTATTATTTTGAACACAACTGTACCTAAAATTGTCCATAGGTGACTCTTTAAAAGCCTTTACAGGTTATCAGTTTACAGTTAGACAAGAGGATCCTAGAATTATTGCTTTATTTGTTCAACTTTATTGCTATCACGGGTGATGAATAACATTCCTTGTGATAGATGGGGTAGTGACAGGCCCTCTTTATGGAGAGATCTGGGGTCTATTAGACCCCTGACCTCTAAGGCAACTGATCATACACAGATCGGTTTGATTGGCAGCTTTCCTGGCCGGTACCAGAATTAAAACCAGAAGTGACATAATCATTGAGCTTCCAGTTTCATTCATCACAGAGGGGAGGGAGAAACGGATATTCCTCTGTCTATTCTGTATGCTGCCAACTCAACCGCTGACAGAAGGACAGCCCTGGAAAACAGGAGCGGGCTTGTGGGTGAACAGAACAGCGGTGCTGATTTTAGCTGCACAAAAATGATCAGGGCCATTGTATATATACTATCCCCCTCCACTGTTTTGCAGTATAAGGGTGAGCATTGGGGGGGGGGGGGTAAAAATGCACAGCTGAGCCACACATTTTTACCATATTTGCAAACACAAGTGTAAATGAGGCCTAAGGCCCTTTCACATGATTGGCCCATTTGGGTCTGCCTATCAGTTTTTCAGGCAGACCCAATTGGACCCTCCATTCATCGTTATAGAATGGCAGATGTAAACAGACCTGTATCCGGTCAGCCCTCCTCCGTCATGGGAAAAAAAACAAGATCCATTAATATCATCAGCACATATTACACACATTAACACTTGCTAGGCACACAAGCCTTTGGTGGCCCCAGATGTTAACCCCTTCCTACCCAGTGTCAGTGTATAGTATTATCACCAATCACTGTATTAGTGTCACTAGTGATGTCAGTGGCAGTTAGTCAGTTCCCACAAAGTGTAATTTAGTGTCAGATTGCTGGTGCACTACCACAGTCCAGTATATACCAGTATAAGTCGCTGATTGCCGCCATTACTAGTATAAAAAATAAATAAAAATTCCAGTATATATCCCCTAGTTTGCAGACGCTATAACTTTCACACAAACCAATCAACATACAAATATTGGGATTTATTTACCAGACATATAGCAGAATACATTTTGGCCAAAATTTATGAAGAAATGTAATTTTGTCTTTTTTTTTAATTGAATATGTTTTATAGCAGAAAGTAAAAAAAATAGTTTTTTTTCCCCAAATTTTTGATCTTTTTTGTTTGTATTGCAAAAAATAAGAAACCTAGTGGTGATCAAATACCACCAAAAAAAGCTCTATTTATGTGAAAAAAATTATATAAATTTTGTTTGTGTACAGTGTTGCATGACCAATCACCAGTTAAAGTAGCGCAGTGCTAAAAAGCACAAAATGGCCTGGTCATGAAGGGAGTAAAATCTTCTGGAGCTCAAGTGGCTACTCTGCATAAATTGAGCAGACAAGGACCTCTCATTTGTGCACTCTGCTCTGATCAGGGGGGGGGGGGGGTCAGCGGACAGATCCCCTGCTGAGCAAAGTGGAGTCTATCCTTTGTGATAAGGCAGGCCATAGATGATGCGATGCAACCATGGGTTGCAGGAAAGAAAATCGCTCAATTCTCCCATCAGTACAATCAGTATGATGGGGGAATCCGTCCTGTGGAGCTATCCTCCCATTGGGGGGGAACCGTCCCTGCCGGGAGAACACATTGATTACTGCTATTGGCTATACTAGCTGCTAGCAATAATCGCGTGTAAAATCCGACAGGCTGGCTGTACACAAGCCATACAACAATTGACTTGGGTAAAATCAGCCTGCCCATACATGGTTCAAATTTTGGCTAGTCCCTGCTGAACTGGTCGAGATTTGAACCATCTATGGCCAGCTTAGATTTCACTGTCCTTCCATCAATGATCGTCATCATTATCAGCATGATAATCATAGAGTAGGACATGCTGTGGTTCAAAGCAGCCGTACTGTATGAATGTGACTGTCATCATGATGATAATAATGATGACATTTGGCTACTCCCTGCTATATCATTAAATACAGGCATAGAGAAATGTGTGTGCAGTGTGCTGTAATGTCATGAGACACTGTACTTGTCCTGTGACTTCTGCCAGATGCTCAGAGCCGACGATCTCTCTGGGAATAGTATATTATATACATGGACTATACACAGTGACATCTTACATGAAGTCTGAAGCTTCTGGCCGGGCCCCCCTGCTAGGTGACAGGATCCGGGCCTCCTGCAGGAGGCCCAGTGGTACCCTCTTATCAGTGGCCCTGCTCATGCCTGTTTTTTATTTTTTTTTACAGTTGAAAAGAGAATTTGATTGGGAAAACTGCACCACAACCACAAGCCAATTGTTTGGCTCCTGCATGGCACAGTCACTTTCACTTGAATGAGTTGGATTTGCACTAGTTCTGCCTGCTGAATGCAACATATATAAGTTTTACCTCAAAGCACTGCAACAGTGTATACTATTATTGCTACTGACCATGTAAACTTGTTGGCCAACTGGTTGGAGAAAGGGGGTGGTAAAACCACAGATCAACTGCCTATTTTTACAGTCCACTGGCTGCCTGTTTAAAAGGGCCATATTTATAATGCCGTTAATGTGACTTTTGCAGGTGTGTAATCATTCCTTGTAATTTCAAACCAGTAAGATGCACCTGCAGTGCTCAATGCTTTACAAATATACACACATTTTTTGTATAATCCCATTTTATTAAAGTTTTCAAATAAACAGACAGTGGTCCAATGACCTCAAACAATTTACAATCATACAAGGTCTATATCAATACATAAACCAACAAAAATTTCAAGAGGTACAATCTGAGCCATATAATATATCCCTTCTTGTACCAGGTTAATCAGAAGCTCCCACCCTCTGCAGGGCTCAGTAATGTAGTATACCATTGCAATGACAGCAGGGTAGAGGTAAATAAAAGCAAAAATAATTCCCAGTCACATTAAGCATTGTTACAAGCCACTCAGCAATCTTGGAGGTATTTAATCGGCAGCATGTGCTAACTTTCCCAGTGTAATGACAGGGAAAAAAAAAGAAAAGGTACCAACCCTCCACCTCACGTAGATTTTACATATCCAGTAGTTCTTGCCCAAATGTCGTGAAACTTCTGCAAGGTATCATGTGCTGCATGGACCCATTGCAGATTCCATAATCTGGTCCACAGCCCTCCTCCAGGCAGCAATAGTAGGGCACAAAGATTGTTTCCAAAAATCAAGGAATCAAACATTCAGCAGCATTAACTCACACTATGATTATATGCTTTAAATGCTTGGAAGAGATAATGGAGGGGTGTGAGCCTAATGGGTGAAAGGGGAAAATAGAATCCCAAAATATCTTAATTAGAGATGAGCGAATTATTCAAAAATTCGGTTCGGCTGATTCGCCGAATTCGCCGATTAAATTTGCTTCGTGCCGAATATATTCGCTGCGAATTTAACTTATAAAAAGGGTGTTTCTAGGCTTCAGAGAGCCTTTATATTAGTGCAGAACACTGTACCTTTAATTTAAATGCCCTTGGAGTCTGCTGGGGAAGAGAAATAATACTGTCAGTCAGTATGACATGCAGATGAGTGCCGTCGATCTTAGAATCACCGCACACTTCACTCATTTGGGTAGTCACGGGGCCAAAACCAGAGTGTGGAGCCACAGTGTGGCGGTGGAGGCAGCAGCAATGGGAGGCCATACAGCACCCTATGACAAAAATGGAAACCACCAGCAGTGTGAGGAGACCTGAAAGTGGCACATGGCAGAGTGTGGCGATGGAGACAGCAGCAATGGGAGGCCGTACAGGGACCCATGACACACTCTGGACCTGGCAGCAGCATGAGGAGGCGGTACAGGGGCCCATGGCAGATTACGGGCCTGGCAGCAGCAAGAGGAGGCGGTACAGGGGCCCATGGCAGAGTGGCGGAGCGTAAGCAGCTAAAATTGAAGGCCATACAGAGGCCTATGTTAAAAAGTCCCCCCAGCAGCAGCGTGGGTAGACGACTATCAAGAGTCCAATGGCAGAGTGGCGGAGCAGAAGCAGCTTCAATTGAAGGCCATACACAGGCCTAGGTTAAAAAGCGGAAGCCGTCAGCAGCGTGAGCAGACGACAGAGACACATGGCGCAGGGTGGCGGTGGATGCAGCAGTATTCGGAAGCCAAACACAGGCCTCGGTTAAAAAGCGGAAGCCGTCAGCAGCGTGAGCAGACGACAGAGGCACATGGCGCAGGGTGGCGGTGGAGGCAGCAGCAATGGAAGGCCATACAGCACCCTATCACAAAATGGAACCCACCAACAGTGTAAGGAGACCTGAAAGTGGCACATGGCGCAGGGTGGCGGTGGAGGCAGCAGTATTCGGCAGACATACACAGGACTAGTTTAAAAAGCGGAAGCCGTCAGCAGCGTGAGCAGACGACAGAGGCACATGGCGCAGGGTGGCGGTGGAGGCAGCAGTATTCGGAAGCCATACACAGGCCTAGGTTAAAAAGCGGAAGCCGTCAGCAGCGTGAGCAGATGACAGAGGCACATGGCGCAGGGTGGCGGTGGAGGCAGCAGCAATGGAAGGCCATACAGCACCCTATCACAAAATGGAACCCACCAACAGTGTAAGGAGACCTGAAAGTGGCACATGGCGCAGGGTGGCGGTGGAGGCAGCAGTATTCGGAAGACATACACAGGACTAGTTTAAAAAGCGGAAGCCGTCAGCAGCGTCAGCAGACGACAGAGGCACATGGCGCAGGGTGGTGGTGGAGGCAGCAGTATTCGGAAGCCATACACAGGCCTAAGTTAAAAAGCGGAAGCCGTCAGCAGCGTGAGCAGACGACAGAGACACATGGCGCAGGGTGGCGGTGGATGCAGCAGTATTCGGAAGCCAAACACAGGCCTCGGTTAAAAAGCGGAAGCCGTCAGCAGCGTGAGCAGACGACAGAGGAACATGGCGCAGGGTGGCGGTGGAGGCAGCAGTATTCGGAAGCCATACACAGGCCTAGGTTAAAAAGCGGAAGCCGTCAGCAGCGTGAGCAGACGACAGAGACACATGGCGCAGGGTGGCGGTGGATGCAGCAGTATTCGGAAGCCAAACACAGGCCTCGGTTAAAAAGCAGAAGCCGTCAGCAGCGTGAGCAGACGACAGAGGCACATGGCGCAGGGTGGCGGTGGAGGCAGCAGCAATGGAAGGCCATACAGCACCCTATCACAAAATGGAACCCACCAACAGTGTAAGGAGACCTGAAAGTGGCACATGGCGCAGGGTGGCGGTGGAGGCAGCAGTATTCGGAAGACATACACAGGCCTAGTTTAAAAAGAGGAAGCCGTCAGCAGCGTGAGCAGACGACAGAGGCACATGGCGCAGGGTGACGGTGGAGGCAGCAGTATTCGGAAGCCATACACAGGCCTAGGTTAAAAAGCGGAAGCCGTCAGCAGCGTGAGCAGACGACAGAGGCACATGGCGCAGGGTGGCGGTGGAGGCAGCAGTATTCGGAAGCCATACACAGGCCTAGGTTTAAAACTGGAACCCAGCAGCGTGAGCAGACGACTAAGACGCACATGGCAGAGGATGGATCTGGCAGCAGTATGAGAAGGCGGTACAGGGGCCCGTGGCACAGTGTGGTGATGGGGGCTACAGCAACTGGATGCCAGAAAGTGGCCGATAGGGCTATATACTGCATGACTACATAGGTGGTTTTTATAGTACTTTATTTTGGCCTCCCTCTCAGCAGGTGTGAAAAAGGCCACCATTTTTGAACGGTAGCGAGGGTCCAACAAGGTGGACAGCCAAAAGTCATCCCTCTGTCTGATGGTTATTATTCGGCTGTCGCTACGCAAGCAACCGAGCATGCTATGGGCCATTTGTGCCAAGGAATGCGAGGGACTCCCTGCCTCCATCTCCACAGCATACTGCCACGGTGCGTCTGGGTCCTCTGTCTCCTCCTCCTCCTCTACCAGATGCTCCTGCTCCTCCACTCCTGTCCGCTGAGTGGAAAAACCACCCATTTCACTCAATAATTCCTGAGCACCAATGTCCTCCTCTACCTCCTCCTCTTCTTCCTGTCCTGCCCCCACAGGGGTCATGTGGCGTTGAGATCTGTGCGCCACGTCTACCGCACCCTGACCAGCCATTGTTAACAGCATTTGTTCCAGGATGTGCAACAGAGGAATGACGTCGTTCATCCCATAGTCCTGCCAACTCACGAATAGCGTGGCCTCCTCAAAGGGCCTGAGCAAGCGGCAGGTGTCACGCATGAGCTGCCAATGGCTGACATCTAAGTTACACAGGGGAGTACCTTTATCCGCTTGTAACATCAGGAAATCGGTGATGGCCTTTCGCTGTTCGTAAAGGCGGTCTAACATATGTAGGGTTGAATTCCACCTTGTTGCAACGTCGCAGATCAGGCGATGCTGTGGAATTCCGTTCTGCCGCTGCAGCTCAAGGAGGGTGTGCTTTGCGATGTAGGAATGGCTGAAATGCATGCAAAGTTTACGTGACATTTTAAGGATGTCTTGCAGTGGGATGGTGGATTTTAGGAACCGCTTGACAACCAGATTGAACACGTGAGCCATGCATGGCACAACCTTCCTTGACGCAGAGCAGACACCATGTTCTTTCCGTTGTCGGTCAACATGGTTCCGATTTTCAGTTTGCGCGGAGACAGCCATCTGTCGATTTCTCTGTTCATTACACTCAGAAGTTCCTCCCCTGTGTGACTACGTTCGCCAAGGCATACCAGGTGCAGCACAGCGTGACACCGTTGGGCCCTGCACATGTGATATGCCGGTCGGGTAATGGGACTTGGCATGGGGGTGGCGGCTGAGGACACGGCGGAAGAAGAGGTGGTAGAGGCGGACATCTTTGCTGGACCAAGGACGTGCAAACGTGGAGGCAAAAGCGGCGTGACCAAGTTGCTGGTGCGGCTGTGCCGGCACCATGTTCACCCAGTGGGCCGTAAATGACATGTACTGTCCCTGACCGTAGTTACAGCTCCACACGTCGGCGCTGCCGTGCACTTTGGCAGAGACCGACATGCTCAAAGACTGGCCCACCATCTCTTCTACATGTGAATGCAGGGCTGGCACTGCCTTTTTGGCGAAGAAATGCCGGCTTGGCACTCTCCACCGCGGCTCGGCACAAGCCATCATTTCTCAGAAAGGTGCTGAGTCCACCACTTGGAAAGGGAGGGACTGCAGCACCAGCAACTTGGACAGGAGGACGTTCAGCTTCTGCACCATCGGGTGCGTGCTCGCAAACTGTTGTCTCTTGGAAACGGATTCCAAGAAAGACTGCTGACGGAATCCGTGAAGAGGAGTAGCAGGAGAAGGAGCATCTGAACGAGCGGAAGATGCCAACGAGCGACAACTCCCCTCAGCAGAGGTGTTGGAGCCTTGACTGGCTGATAGAGGGCGATTGACGTCGGGTGACGGAGCAAGTAACGGAGCGGGTGATGGAGCGGGGGCTGGGGCAGGCAGAACCGCCATATCTTTATCACGGTTTTCCCAGGCCACCGAATGGCGACGCTGCATATGCTGACACAACGCTGTAGTCCCAACATTGGCCCCCTGGCCACGCTTGACTTTCTGGCCACATAGTCGACATACGGCTACGTTTACTTCCTCGGGCGGCGTGACGAAAAATTGCCACACTGCCGAGTAGGAAACTTTGCCCCCGCTACTCCTCACTGGCTGACTGCTACTTCCTCCGTGCACACCGGCACCACTACTGGCCGTGGTGGTAGGCTGCAGTGGAGCTGGTGCTCTACTCCGTGGCAGTTTGCCTCCACTGACACTGCTGCGACCCTGCTGCCTCCTGGGCAACCCACCGACTGTTTTGCTCGCTGGCAAGCTGGCACCCTCTTTTCCTGATGATGCGGAAGCAATAGCCTGATGACGACGAGGCTGCCAAGTGCGATCAGCCTCATCATCATCAATTAAAGTCTCCGCGTCACTACTAGCCCCCTCGGCTGCGTGTGGGTCAGGAGACAGACCTGTCTCTAGACCGGCTACCGAGCCACTCTCCTCGCCAGTATTTCTTCGCCTGGCTGCTGAAGAGGCGGATGTCTCCCCCCGTTCCTGACCACCCTCTGTTAGCTCTTCCTCACTGTACAGTGGGGCTGAACCCACAGCATGCGATACTTCGCTTGGTGAGGGAACACCAAAGGACAGGGGCAGGTTGAGGACACGTGATTTCAGTGGGCTTGCTCCTGGGCCATGCCAACTAATGGTTGTGTCTGACGTACCCACCGACCTTTGGCTGTAGGTGTCAGAGGTGACCTGGGAAGAGGAAGATGACCGAGTCAACCAATCGATGACGGCAGGGTTGTCGGTGGAGACACGACCGCTGGATGACACCGGGAGCACTGCCCTCTGGCTGCGACTAGTGCTGCCTCGACCCCTTCCTCTGCTGCCACGTCTGCTCGCTCCTGAAACATTGCCTCCTCTGCCACTCCTCTGCGTGTTGTCTGACATACTCTTTAATTCAATAAGCACCCCAAAAATAAAACCGGATTTAACTCTTTGAACGTACAATAGTGGTTGTGAAGCAGAAAGTCAGTTTATTTAGCACAATCGGTCAATTGCAGCTTGCCGTTGGCTGGAAACTGTACGTTTATGTCACTGGAATGCACTAATCACCCAAAAAATATTACCGCCACCCGGCGTGTAAATGGATCTAACTCTTTGAATGTACAATGGTGGTTGTGAAGCAGAAAGTCAGTTTATTGTACACAATCGGTCAATTGCAGCTTGCCGTTGGCTGGAAACTGTACGTTTCTGTCACTGGAATGCACTAATCACCCAAAAAATATTACCGCCAGCCGGCGTGTAAATGGATTTAACTCTTTGAACGTACAATAGTGGTTGTGAAGCAGAAAGTCAGTTTATTTAGCACAATCTGTCAATTGCAGCTTGCCGTTGGCTGGAAACTGTACGTTTATGTCACTGGAATGCACTAATCACCCAAAAAATATTACCGCCACCCGGCGTGTAAATGGATCTAACTCTTTGAACGTACAATGGTGGTTGTGAAGCAGAAAGTCAGTTTATTGTACGCAATCGGTCAATTGCAGCTTGCCGTTGGCTGGAAACTGTACGTTTCTGTCACTGGAATGCACTAATCACCCAAAAAATATTACCGCCACCCGGCGTGTAAATGGATCTAACTCTTTGAACGTACAATAGTGGTTGTGAAGCAGAAAGTCAGTTTATTGTACACAATCGGTCAATTGCAGCTTGCCGTTGGCTGGAAACTGTACGTTTGTGTCACTGGAATGCACTAATCACCCAAAAAATATTACCGCCAGCCGGCGTGTAAATGGATTTAACTCTTTGAACGTACAATAGTGGTTGTGAAGCAGAAAGTCAGTTTATTTTGCACAATCGGCAAACTGCAGCACCAACTGTGCACGACAGCCACCAAAAAAAAAAAGGGTGTATGTCACTTTAAATTTTCGATTCTTTGATAGCTGTAGCCCTGAGTAATGATTCTGTGTCCCTGAGTAACGATTCTGTGTCCCTGAGTAACGATTCTGTGTCCCTGAGTAACGATTCTGTGTCCCTGAGTAACGTCTCTGTGGCCCTAACTCTGTCCCTTAATACAGACAGGTCTGTCTCTCTTGAATGACCGGAGGCTAATGGAGAATTCTAAGATGGCCGCGATTTATAGCTCCACCATTACACAGTGCTGGCTGGCTGCTGATTGGCTAATGCGATCACATGTCATGATTCATGACTCATGAATGCATTATGGGTCAGCGCGCCTTGTCTGCGCGCCTTCCCAGAGATCCCTGCCCCATCTTCTCTGTCCATTTTCTCCTGTCGCCACACATGTCGCCGCCATTTTTGGGAAAATTCGATTCGTGCATCCGAAGTTTGCTAATCTTCGGATTCGTCGCGAATCGAATTTTTCCAAATCTTCGGAACGAATTCCACTTCGTCATGTTCGATTCACTCATCTCTAATCTTAATCTTGGGGCATGACACCACCATCTCGCGTCAGTGTCAGGAAATATTTGTGCAATGCGTCAGGGAGGTTTTATACCACCTAGTCAGGAATTTGTTTTTAACAAGGCTTCTGTACTTTGGAGCATATGGAGGAGGAGGCATGAGTGAGCCTTATAATCTTTTTCAATTGGGGTAGGGAAAAGTCCCCACTCCCATTCTCTAGAAAATAGGGAGGGGGAGTAACAGTGGATCTCAAAAACAGCTCATACATACGGGATAAAAGGTGATCAGAGTCTGGGGACCAGGAGCAAAGAGATTCAAATTCAGTAAGGGTGGAGCTTGCTCTCAACATAGGGAGTCTTGCTAATGAAATCATAGAGCTGTAGGTATCTCCAGTGACTCATTGGGAAAGACCCAAGGGCACTTCTTAATGCATCAAAGGGAAGGAGGGAGCCACTGGGGATCAGCTTAGGAAAGGTAGTATTCCATTTGACCCCTATGTGTGAAAAAAGCATATGTCCTGCTCAGGCTCAAATCAGGAGAAGCCCCCCCAAGGGGCTAAGAGTGAGATTTCAGGTGCCAGAACCCCACTGGTGTTCAACCTATCTCAAACCTTCAGTGTCATAAGTGTGAGCAGCTAGGTCTAGTCTGAGAGCCCCTGATGCTAAGCAGGTATCCATGGAGCACCTGGCAAATTTCTGCCATTGACTTTTCTAGGGACACCCAAATTTTATCAGTGGCATTATGGCACCAGTTCATTATAAGAACCAGGGACATGGTTTTGTAATATAAGGCTACATTGGGGAGACCTGTCCCACAGATCTTCACAACAGCGTGTATGCCAACCTAGGGTGTTTTCCATGCTACACAAAAGGTTGTAAGCAACCTCCACAGGAATCTGAAAAAAGTCTGGGGGAAGGTGGTCGGAACTGTATGCATCAAAACTCCTGGGAGAATCGTCATCTTAATAACATTAGTACATCCAAACCAAGTAAGGGACAAGCCCTGTTATGCTAGGAGATCTCAATTAATTCTGCCCAGAAGGGTTCCGTAATTTAAATCATATAAACAACTATATTCTGTCATGATGTGGATGCCTAAATAGGGTAGTGACTGTAAGCGCCTTATAAAAGGGCGTAGTCAGGTGGATAAATCCTGATTAATCGGTAAGATCTCAGATTATAGTGGATTTTAAAATCGGATAGCTGGCCAAATCTGTTTAGTTCTAACATTAGGGCTAGAAGGGTGGTAAGTGGCTGCAAAATATAAAATAAGACATCATCCGCATAAGCGGAACTCAAAGTTAACTCTAAACTGATGAGCTGTAAAAGCTTTCAAAGAGATTTTTTTGGCACTGTAGTTTTTTGGGATCACGGGCACATGCAATTTGAAGACTTGACATGTTTGGCATCTATTTACTCAGCTCAGCCTCATCTTTTATATTTTATAAAAAATTGGGTATTTTTTTGCGTGTTTGCACTTAAATTGATCTTATTATACGATTTCCTGAACAGATGCATTTAATAAACAGCTGTGCAAATATTGTGCAACAAAAAAATTGTAATAGCTGTTTATTGTACAGATCCTCTGCTTTCAGAAAATTTATAATGTTCTCGGGGTTTTCAGTAATTTTATAGCCAAAAATGCAGATTTTTACACATGCGCAAACAATTAAAAATTTGCTCTAGTGCCGAAGTGGTTAAACCCATAATAAAATTACATTTTTCTGCTGACCTATTTTTAATGACCAGCATTTTTATTTCTTAAATACATTTCACTAATGTTCTAATTATTAGCACCATTCAGAATCAGTAAAACACTGATGTATATGTTGTTAAAGAACATCACAGTGTTTTGTTGTGTAATGTGTTAGCTGTTAATGAAAAAAACATTGGTAATTTAATGGCTGAGCCATTTCCAGGACAGCATGCAACTGTGCAGGACAAGTGCTGCAAGGAATGTTGGCCTTTTCTTATAACAGTTGAACTAAAACATTACCCCAGCCCCAGAATAAACAGGTATAATTATCTTCAATCTATAGCAGTTCAGGGCCCTAATCTAAAGCCCTGGAACTTTCTTTACTACACAGTCTGTCTCTTCCACCGAACATTAATACGTTATACATAGTGGCAACTAGGAGATAATATCTTCAGCTGCAAAGCTGGGTACACACTATAAGAAAATCGGGCCGATAATTGTCCGCTTCTCTTTGATGCTTAGTAGCAAGTCAAAACACAAGAATGTTACTAATTGTACAAAAATTCTTGAATGACAAAGGCTTTTTTTTTTGTTCTGTTGTAGAAATGTTGAGGCGTAGATTAGGAAGTGATGTAATGTATGTTTGACCCTGTAGCCACGCCTTTCAGCTCCATTGTTTCTGATCATATGCAGTCATTCATGTTAGATTTTTCTCGTACAAAAGCAATACACATTAAATGAAAATTGATACTTCTGTTCACATATGAGAAAAAGTTTGGACTTTCCAAAATTTTCATATGGAAAGTCTGAATCAGATGTCGAAAGTTTTCTTTTGATTTTCTAATAGTGTGTACCCAGCTTAAAAAAAAAAAAATGTATCTCCTGCAAGGCAATTTTATAATGTGAAACTTACCTTAAAACGAAGCCCTCCAGCGATGCACTGTCACCGTTGACAGGGCTTCCATTTTCACCCAGTCCTTCCAGATTTGTGGGAGGCTTGAATGGCCAAACCGCGATGATGTCACTCCCACGTGCATCGGGAGTCACTGTTTACAGCACACAGCTCTGAAGGGACAGCACGGGTATGCCGTTCCTTCAGAGCACATGTGCTGGGGCTGCTACACAAGTAAATATATTGTAAATGGTGCACGTATAAGAGATATTCACTGTACCTACAGGTAAGCCTTATTATAGACTTACCTGTAGGTACAAGTAAACAAAACAGACTTTACTACCACTTTAAGTCATAATGCTTATATACAGTGCCTTGAAAAAGTATTCATACCCCTTGACATTTTCCACATTTTGTTATCTTACAACCAAAAAAGTAAATGTATTTAATTGGGATTTTATGTGATAGACCAACACAAAGTGGCACATAATTGTGAAGTGGAAGAAAAATGATAAATGGTTTTCAAATATTTTTACAAATAAATATCTGAGAAGTGTGGCGTGCATTTGTATTCAGCCCCCTTTACTCTTATACCCCTAACTAAAATCTAGTGGAACCAATTGCCTTCAGAAGTCACCTAATTAGTAAATAGAGTCCACCTGAATGTAATTTAGTCTCAGTATAAATACAGCTGTTCTGTGAAGCCCTCAGAAGTTTGTTAGAGAACATTAGTGAACAAACAGCATCATGAAGGCCAAGGAACACACGAGACAGGTCAGGGATAAAATTGTGGAGAAGTATAAGGCATGGTTAAGTTATAAAAAAAAATCCCAAGCTTGGAGCATCTCACAGAGTGCTGTTCAATCCATCATAAATAAAAATGGAAAGAGCATGGCACAACTGCAAGCCTACCAAGACATGGCCATCCACCTAAACTGACAGGCCTGGAAAGGAGATCATTAATCAGAGAAGCAGCCAAGAGGTCCATGGCAACTCTGGAGCAGCTGCAGAGATCCATAGCTCAGGTGGGAGAATCAGTCCACAGGACAACTACTAGTCGTGCACTCCACAAATCTAGCCTTTATGGAAGAGTGGCAAGAAGAAAGCCATTGTTGAAAGAAAGCCATAAGAAGTCCTGTTTGTCCCCCACATCTCTTCTTGCAAGTTGCAAAGTAAACATGTGGAAGAAGGTGCTCTGGTCAGATGAGACCAAAATGGAACTGTTTGGCCTAAAAGCAAAACGCTATGTGTAGCCGAAAACTAACACTGCACATCACCCTGAACACACCATCCCCATTGTGAAACATGGTGGTGGCAGCATCATGTTGTGGGGATGACTGTCTTCAGCAGGGACAGGGAAGCTCATCAGAGTTGATAGGAAGATGTATGGAGCCAAATACAGGGCAATCTTAGAAGAAAACCTGTTACAGTATGTAAAAAACTTGAGACTGGGGTGGAGGTTCACCTTCCAGCAGGACAAGGACCCTAAACATACAGCCAGAGCTACAATGGAATGGTTTAGATCAAAGCATATCCATGTGTTAGAATGGCCCAGTCAAAGTCCAGACCTAAATCCAATTGAGAATCTGTGGCAAAACTTGAAAATTGCTGTTCACAGACACTTTCCATCCAAACTGACAGAGCTTGCGCTGTTTTGCAAAGAAGAACGGACAAAAATGTCACTCTCTAGATGTGAAAAGCTAGTAGGCATATACCCAAAAATACTTGCAGCTGTAATTGCAGCGAAAGGTGGTTCTACAAAGTATTGATTTAGGGGGGCTGATTACAAATGCACGCCACACTTTTCACATATTTGTAAAAAATTTTGAAAACCATTTATTTTCCTTCCACTTCACAATTATGTGCCACTTTGTGTTGGTCTATTACATAAAATTCCAATAAAATACATTTAAATTTTTGGTTGTAACATGACAAAATGTGGAAAATTTCAAGGGGTATGAATACTTTTTCAAGGCACTGTACCTTCCCTGCACCCTTCTTCCCCTAATCCAAGTTTCATGGCCAGAACTGTAAAAGGTATTTCTCAGCTGATTTTAATATATGTGCAACCTGCCCAACCTAAACATCACCCAGTTCTACTAGACCCCATAATTGATTTCAGTAGATGAGACTTGCATTCTCACAGTGGCAAGAATGGGAAATTGAGGAAATCGGGAATGCTGGAGGACATGCAAAATTCTGCAATGTACTTCAGACAGCTGCACTTTAAAGTTCACACATTCATAAGCCAGTAATATATTCACATCTTTACAACTCCAGTGTATACTTCAGTTTTGCTGAATACAACTTGTCCAAACTTTTTAAAAACTTATATTTCTAGGTAATAATATAATGAGAGGATGAAAAGCAAAATGTAAGAATGGTGTTATTTCTTACAAATTAATTATTTTTTCTAGTCTAGCGCCATTTTTTTAAACAGAAGCATAATGCATTGTGACAGTTCTTAATTATTAAACTTATTACAAATGCAGTAAGAACTAAAGAATTTTTAAAGACCAACAGTCTTAGTCACTGCCCTACGAGCTGTTATTGTGAATGAAGAAAAAGAACACTCTGGAAAAAAATTTACCATGTAGGACCCCGATGGAAAAAAAAAGTCGTACAATGAAAGCCAGTGACATTGAAAAAGCAGAATATAGAAAATGTATGTATGTATAGTTCACAAAATGGCAGCCAGCATGCCAATTTTCTTCATGGCTATTGATTCTGAAGGCTAGTTTGGATATACTTAACTAATCTTAAAACGGCTTTCCTCCCCCAAACACATATTAACTAACCTGTGGAAGATCGATCTGTGTACCTATCTATTTTTAGGCCACCCCAGTCTGGTCACGTGATCTGCTTCCATGTCAGCTAGTGGCGACTTCAGGGCAGAGGAGGAAGCTCTAACATCGGATGGGCTATATTATGCGTGACACCAGAAATCTTAAACGACATAATCGTGCGCTGGAGCGATTGTGGTGTAAAACCAAATCTCACCAAGCTTTCACCCTATATAAATCTGCTTTCTTAACATACAATTCCTCCCTTCATGCTGCCAAACAAACCTACTTTGTCACTCTCATGAATAGCTTGTCATCCAGTCCTCTTCGTCTCTTCTCCACTTTTAACTCTCTACTTTCTCCACCCTCACCTCCACGCAGTACCTCACTCACTGCTTACGAGATTGCAAATCATTTTAAAAGCAAGAATGACGCAATTCGTAGGGGCATCTCCACTGTACAGACATCCATCCCACTTAGCATACCTTATACTAAACCTCCCTCAACACTTTCCTCTTTTGACCTTGCTACTCCTGAAGAGGTCACTAAGGTTTTCTCAGAAGCCCGTCTCACTACCTGCCCCTGGATCCTGTTCCCTCACAACTACTATGGTCACCCTCTCTTGCGTCCTATGCTCCCTCACTCACATCCTCAATCTCTCCCTCTCTAATGGTGCCTTCCCCTCCCCTCTAAAGCATGCACATGTCACTCTCATACTTAAAAAGCCCTCCCTGGATCCCACCAACCTGAACAACTTAAGACCCATCTCCCTGCTCCCGTTTACCTCTAAACTCTTAGAACGCTTAGTCTACAATCGCCTGAGCTCCTACCTCACTGACAACAACCTTCTTGACCTTTTACAGTCTGGCTTTCGCTCACTCCACTCCACTGAAACTGCCCTACTAAAACTCACTGATAATCTACTAACTACTAAAACCAATGGCCACTACTCCGTACTCTTACTACTTGACCTCTCTGCGGCTTTTGATACTGTTGACCATCCCCTCCTCCTCAAAAAACGCTACTCTCTTGGCCTTCGAGACTCTGCTCTCTCCTGGTTCTCCTCCAACTTATCGCAGTGCTCCTTCAGCATTACCTATAACTCTGGCTTTTCCTCTCCACTCCCCCTTTCTGTAGGGGTCCCTCAAGGTTCTGCCCTTGGACCCCTACTCTTCTCCATCTACACCTCCTCCCTTGGTCACTTGATAAATTCCCATAGCTTTAAGTACCATCTCTATGCTGATGACACACAAATCTATCTTTCTACCCCTAACCTCAGCCCTTCAGTCTCCTCTCACATTACTAACCTACTAAGTGACATATCATCATGAATGTTACTCCACTTCCACAAACTCAATCTTTCCAAAACTGAGCTCTTAGTATTCCCTCCAGCCCGTGCCCCCTCCCCTGACTTCTCCATCAAGATCAATAATACAATCATCAGTCCCTCCCCTCATGCCAGGGTACTAGGTGTAATCCTAGACTCCTATCTGTCCTTTCAGCCCCAAGTCCAATCACTGTCCAAAACTTGTAGACTTCACCTCCGCAATATCTCCAAGATACGCCCGTTCTTAACCTCAGAAACTACTAAGCAACTTATTCACTCCCTTGTTATCTCTTGTCTTGACTATTGTAACTCCCTCCTCATTGGCCTACCTCATCGCAGGCTATCCCCTCTTCAGTCTATCATGAATGCTGCTGCCAGACTCATCCACCTTACGAACTGTTCTGTATCTGCCATCCCTCTCTGCCAATCCCTCCACTGGCTTCCCGTTGCCCAACTGATAAAATTCAAAACATTAATAACATATAAAGCTATTTATAACTCTGCCCCAAATTACATCACCGATCTTGTCTCCAAATATCACCCAAACCGTATTCTCTGCTCCTCACACAACCTCCTGCTCTCTAGCTCCCTTGTCTCCTCCTCCCATGCTCGTCTCCAGGACTTCTCCAGAGCTTCCCCCATCCTCTGGAACTTCCTACCCCAATTTATCAGACTATTGCCTACTCTGCTCACTTTTAGGTGATCTTTGAAAACTTATTCTTTCAGGGAAGCCTATCCTGCCCTTGGCTAATGGAATCTTCTACTCCTCCTATCAGTCAATCCCCACAGCTACTACCTTTTGTACCACTAGCCCCTCCCTCCTAGATTGTAAGCTCCAAGGAGCAGGGCCCTCCTAACCCTCTTGCATTGAACTATATTTCTGCTGTATTGTCTCCTGTTATATTGTAAAGCACTGAGCAAACTTTTGGCACTATATAAATCCTTTATAATAATAATAATATTATTGCTCAAGAATTCTAGACTTTGTCGAAAGCTGCAGCTGGCACTGGCTTCCACAGGGGAGATCATGTGATCGGACTGGAGTGGCCTGAAAATAGGTAAGTATACAGATCTTTCTTCCCCAGGTTAGTTAGTATAGGTCAGGGGTAGGCAACCTGCAGCTCTCCAGCTGTTGCAGGACTACAAGTTCCATCATGCCTCTGCAAGTCATAGCTGTAACTATCAGTTCTGTAATGTTGCAATGCCTCATGGGAAATGTAGTTCCACAACAGCTAGAGAGCCGCAGGTTGCCTACACCTGGTATAGGCGTTAGAAGGTTGGGAGGGAGCAGTTTTAGGATGACTTAAAAGTAGCACTCCTGCCTAAACCTAACTAGTCTTAAAAATGTCCCCACCCCCTCCTAACACCTATGTTGACTAATCTATGCAAAAAAAATACATATGCTTACCTATTTTTAGCCTGCTCCAGTCCAGTCATGTGATTCGGCTCCCCTGTGTCAGCCAGGGGTGCCTGCAGGGGAGAGGAGCCGAATGGACCACGGGAACCTTTGGGTGACATCACTGCCTGTGGAGCGCTCTTTCCTCTCTTGCAGTCTGCCGTTGGCAGACATGGGATCGCTTGACCGGACCAGAGCAGGCTGAAAATAGACAAGTATATACATTTTATTTTACACAGGTTAGTTGGCATAGGTATTAGGATGGGGGAGAGGACATTTTAAAGGCTAGTTAGGTTTACCTAGGTCTGTGAACTTCAGAACATCTCCCCCTTTACTCATCCCCATAACACAATAATAACATGCTTCCTGTCCTAGGGTGACAATGTTGCTCCTCCTAGGTCCAGTACAGTAATGTCACCCTAGGACAGGAATTGTTCCACTAGCAGAATTACCGGATGATATGAAAAAGAAAAAAAAAAAAACTAATGTTTTCACCACATCTATTTCAGACTTCTAAATTGCAATATATTACATTTGTGTTCTTGATTTAGATATGCTTTCATTTCATATGTAAACCATACAAATTTCCTGGATGGACACTATGCTAGCTATTTCTTTAGCCAGAAAGTGTAGGAGTGATGATGGTTTGTAATAATCCAAAAAAGGTTTTATGGAAAGTTGCTAAATGGATCTCTAATATTACAATATCAACAGTCTGGAATAGCTCAAAATCCATTGCAATACAGAATCCAAAATGTACAATTATAATGATCACTTGTGACAATTTACCAAAGCTTTATAGGATAATTGAAGACTGAAAGAAAATCAATTCCGTCTTAAAATTGTTGAATAGCAATAGCTTGAGGATAATTTTTTCAGATTGGAGTTTTGGATTCTCATCTGATGGTTTTCTGAAGATGTTGAAGAATTTGTAGATTTTCAGAAACCTCTTTGAACCAGTCCATCATTATCTGATGTCAACTGAATTTTGTTAAGTGTAGGTATACAAAATATAATACAAAATATCTTTCCAATTTTCCAGAAGACCACCAGTGTATGGATGAGCTTTGGGATCCAGTCAAGCATGTGTTCAACCCGAACCCAAGTCTTTGCCTACCAGGAAAATGGCAAACTAATGCACCCATTTGCTAGCTGATCTTTTTCTCAGATTACAGATTGGAGTTTTAGATTTTGAGAAACCTCCTTCAACCTCTCCATCATTGTTTGATGTCAAATTAATTTTTTTAAGTGCAGGCATGCAAAATATAATACAATATATCTAATTTTTTAGAAGGCCACCAATTTAAGGATGAGTTTTGGGTTCCACCTGAACTCCAGTCTTTGCACTTCAGGAAACTGGCAAAATAATGCAGCCATTCACCGCTATAGCAACCAATTACCTAAAATGCATGTCCTGGCCTTTGAACTGTGGTCAGGTGGCTTAGAAGGGTCAAAAATTGGGGTTTTCTTCTGTTCTGGCCCCTCCCTATAAAAGACAGGCTTCCCAGTAGCCTTTTGTCAGTGTGTGTTGGAAAGACGTGGAGTAGATTGGGAGAACAGACTAAAGCTGGCCATACATTATTCAAAATTTAGCCAATTCAGCAGGGACCAGTTGACTTTGAACCATGTACGGTCACTGTGGTTGAACAGACACCAATTTGCCAATTGACTTCTGTTCAATTTCCCTGTTGGAAAATTTCTACTTGGTCAGCATTGCAGGCTATAGTTTACAGTGCTGATCAGTGTATTCTGAAGGCGTGGAATGCTCCCCACTGTCAAAATACAAAGACACAGCGGAAAGATTTCCCCCAGCCATCTGGAATGGAATCTGTTTTTTTTTGTTCAACCTGCTGGTTAAAGGATAAGTTTACCTTTGGGAACATGTTACATGTTTCACTCCTGCAGCCTCTCGCAGATCCCCTACCTCATTGTGACAGCGAGCAGGGGATCTGCTCCCAGCACCCGCTGTCACAATTAGAAAAGAATGCGGCCGCATCATTCATTCACTCACAGAGATCTGTGAATGAATGAGCTAAAAGTACCAACAGCCTTTGCAGCTCACGGCTTGTAGTTCTCAATAAACTACCATGTTGCTAGTGAGTGCTCTAGGTAGTTCATGGAGTCTTCCTGTCATGGTGTAGTTGTCAGCCCGTACCAGGTACGAGCAGACAGCTTACAATGACAGATTGCAGGAGCCCTGCATTGCACACGTGATCTGCAGATAGCTGCTGCTATACTATACACTGCAGAGCAGTGCTATGCCAAGTGCGATATTGTGCCAAACTATAGTGAATCAGGTGATAAGCTACATAGTGTATACCCTCCTCCCATGTGCACTCTGCTGTATTGTGATACATTACTGTAAATTGCAGTGTGTTGGGCTACATGCTGCTGAATTGTTCCTGACAGTTGCCGTTTGCAGCACATCACTGCATATTTGTGCAGTACAGTTTAGTGCACCAAATCACCACATGCTCAATCCCCCTATTGGCATAGCTTCTTGTAATTTTAGGTAATTGTATTAATAATGTCATCAAAGCCCAGGGAGAGAGGCAGAGGTTCTGCATGCACAGCTAGTTGGGAGTGAGCAGATTCTACTCGGGCTGAAGGGGGGAGTGCCATGTGTCAACTGTCATGAATGTCACCTATTAACAGCAAAGTGTAAAAATGCTAACACTGAACTACTGATGAAAGTGTGTAAAAAAAAAAAAATGAAAAAAATATAAAATTGAAATAAGTATAAAATTGAATAAAAAAAAAATACTGTGACCAGTCACTGTCCCTGATCACCGCCACATCAGTCAAATAATGATGCTGTAATGCAATGGTGAAATAATGTAAAAAAATAATTGTGAAAAAAATTTTTATGCAAATTCTTCATTTTAAAAAAAAATGTGACACAAACTTACAACAAAAAACTCACCATGCCTCTTACTAAATGCCTCAGACTGTCTACCTTCCAAAAGGGCTTATTTGGGAGGAATTTATACTGTCCTAGCGGTTTAGAGCCTCAAGAAATGAGGTCGACAGTACAGGATTGATCCATTCTCAAATATATATATCATAGTTTGCAGACGCTATAACTTTCACACAAACCAATTAATAAACACTTATTGTGTTTTTTTTTTTATTAAAGACATTTAGCAGAATACATTTTGGCCTACATTTATGACGAAATTTGATTTTATTAGATATGCTCTATAACAACAGGAAGTAGAAAATACAAGTTTTTTTTTCTTCTTCAAAATTTTCAGTCTTTTTTTGTTTATATCGCAAAAAAATAAAAACCCAGTATACCACCAAACGAAAGGTCTATTTATGGGAAAAAAAAATCATAATTTAATTTGCGTACTGTATCATGACCGTGCAACTTCCAGTTAAAGTAGCGCAGTTGCTGACTAGCAAAAAAATCCCTGGTCGTGAAGGGGGTAAAATTTTCAGGAGCTTAAGTGGTTTTGTTCATGCATACTGTTTATTCAATCCAGTGAAAAGAAAAAAAAAATTAAAGTTGTTGTAAACCTCAGTCATGAAATCTGAACAGAGCATAGCTATGTGTAGTGTTACTTGTCTCTTTCCAAAGCTCTAAGTTCTCTCTGGTGCTTCTTTCCTCTTTTCAGCATGGGTCACTTCTGACAAGTTTTCCCCACACGAGATAAATTTGTGTGGGGGAGCTCAGCAGACAGCTTGTCTATTCAGAATATAGCTCTTGTGTACTGTGTGGAGGGGTGTGTGTCCCTTTCCTCCAATCAGCTCTAACTGCAGCTCCCTGCCCCCTCCTCTGTGATACTGAAAAATGCAGAAGGATTTGACCTAAAATCAGCACAAGGGATGTACAAAAGAGAAGACTGCAAATAAACAAGTAAAACTTATGTAGAAGGATTTGTCTCACCTCTATGTATCATCTGAGGCTATTCACTACACTGGGCATACGAGAGGGTTTAAAACCACTTTAAAACAAGTTTAAATGATTACAACCTGCCTCCTAAACTGTAGCTTATGTAATATGCATTTACTGTACATTGTTTTCTGGCATTTTTCTGTGAAAAATATATATTCAAATTGAATACACTGTATATCTGCCTGGTCTCCTACTCTTAAATTGTGGCCTAACAAAGATGTTTATGTACCATGCATCAACTGCACAATATTTCTGGCTATTGTTTGTGGACCCTTAATTTTAGTTATGTAACTGCAGACAGTAGCTCGTCCCCTGTCGATGGAATGTAGTAAGGATGACTGTAGTTGGCTGATGCTTTTTTCCTAGGACCGTATGCACCCCTAGAAATGGGGGCCACTGCAACGGTGTTAAAGATCCCACTCACTAAACGGAAGGAGCGGCCCAGGAGGACCCAGGGAGAGAACAATGGTGTGCTTGCAAGTGCTGAATGAGCCGGGAAATTGCTGCAAGGAGCCCATGAATATAGTGGGAAGTGTCCTTTTGTGCTGTCTGGGTTCTTGAACGAGAGCAGTGGGGCAGTGAGGATATGGATTAGCTGTAACACTGTGGTACTGTAGATCTGATCACTGCTCAAAGGAGTGGGAGTCAGCTGAAAGAGGAGACACATGAGGATGATGGTGTGCCTTTGGCTAAGAGCCTGGGGATAAGGCTGAGAACTATGATGGAAAGAGAGCATGGGGGTGCAGCAGGACCACTGCTGTGAGCCTGTAGTGTGCCTGGTATGTATGCAGGTTCAGGGTTGGTGCTGCTGGCAGAGTGTGCCAAGAGTCCAGAGCTGCTGGAAGAGGGTCACATACTGCTGTGTTCTAAAAGATCAAGCTGCTTGGATCAGAGCTACTGCTTTGTGTGCCAGAGACCCCAGAGCTGCAGAGATGATTTTTGCCAAGAGACTAACTGCAGAGAGAGTTTCAGTGGCAGAGCAATATATAGCAAAGCAACAAGTGAAGGGTTATATGGGTCGCTGAGAGGATGGCAGGCCTTAAGAGGGAGGCCCAGGGTTTTACGGGCTTCCTTTCGCCTGAACCTATCCAGCTGCCAGTATCACAGTACCATTATTCTCTTAGATGTATGTTGGCCTAGCTGCAAACAGCTTCCATCCTGTCCAGAGTGTCATCTGCAACCAGAGACACTTCAGAATTCCTGTATGGTAAGAGGCCTATTGTCCAGCATCATGTGCTCTTTGGTTGCACTCATATGATGCCTGTGCTGCTAAGAGAGGGTTCTGCCAAGAGGGTTTTTATCAAAATTCTCCGCTAGCCAGTAGCTTACTGAGGGACTAAGACTCGAGGAAAGGTTGCTCTCAGTTTGAGTCTTTAGTCTTTTCTGCTGTTGTTTGACACTGCCTGTTCAAGTAGCTGAGACTGTTCTAACCCTGTCTGTATTGATACTACCCTTAATTTTCGGACCCACATTTTCTTTACAGGACTTTTGCCAATAAAGCCAGTTTCTAGTTCCAGGTGTGTCAGTGTTAATCATGTCCAGGCACAGGGTAAGCCATCATTGGGCAGGACCAGAGGCCCCAACAAACGTTCCTCCTCTAAATTGCTGCCTAAAAAATCTGCTTTACTGCACACGATTTCTGGTTATTGCTCTGAAATACACACAATGCTTATTTTTTCAGAATTGGAAAATTATATTACTAAGTTAAATTTGTCAGGTTTCTGAAGGGCCTATTATCATGTACAAGGACATTTTATTCATAAATCACATTTCTCTTACAGGCGTTTATAGGTGTAAATAAGCCATAAAGAGATAAACACAATTTACCCTCAAACACAAAACATTCACACGCAACAAAATTTTATTTCTTGATAAAGCCTGCCTCGTCTCTCCCTTTGAAATTGCTGACTAATAAAACTATACAATACTTGTGGTTATTTTCTAATCAAATGTTTTTTTTAAATGCAGTAATGGCTACATAACAGTGTTTTGATAGCTTTACAAAAAAAAATTATTTATCTTTATTTATCTGCTTTACAATTATATTGAATGTGTTTATTATTTTCTGTTCTCTTTTATTGGGTTCCTGGAGTAAGAATTCCAATATCTTTGAAATTGTCACAAAATTCCCCATTGTCCAGAAGAGAGACCAGGTTCCCAGGCAGAAATAAGAAAAAAGGGCTAATGCCCAAAACCAAGATGTTGGGCACCACAGCCTGCCCAGTAGGTTACAAAGCCATGGCCCATATTTTCGGCCATCCTGACCTCGTAATGTGCTCACCCGTGGGAGGGCCCAGCAGCTATCCTGGCCTAGGCAAAAAAAAGTCCCCAACAACCCCATCCCACTCGGCTGGCTGAGCCTGATCGAGCCGCACACTTCACGCCCCCCCCCCTACTGCTGGACATCCATCCACAGAGAAAAACATAGGGGAAGAGCACATGGTAAACAGTGCCATCCCAACACCAGATGAAAGTTGTCTGCATGCACAGCCTGGGACCTAAGAGGCAGAGGACTACACTACTTAGCCAGATAAGCCCCACATCCCTAAGAGAGGGGGAAGAGGGACCCAAAACAGACCACCACTAAAGCGTGGGAGGGCTGGGGTGGCTGGAGGGGACCCTGCATGACAGAACACCCCAGTTAGTACCTGCACCCCACACCATGTCCTGGGAGGGGAGGGGGCATCCACTTACTGATCCAGCAGGGCATGTGGGTGAGGCTCCCATAACAGATTCTCCACTGAAGCAGGGACTGTTGGCCTGAGCAACGCTGTGACACGGGTTTCAGCGAGCAGACATGTGTGTCCCTGTGATACCTTTAACTTGCTTGTCTGCCCTGGTCCAGGATGGAACTTTGTCACAGCCTACCCCGCACAGAGTTAAAGGGTTGTGCGACTCGATCAGACTGTGGTGACAACTGGATCTAGATTATCCAGTGTATCACCTAGCCCGGCTGTTGCTTGAAGACCTCCAAAAGGCAAAAATCCAAGAAAAAAAGGAAATAAAGGGAAAAAGCTATGGAACCAAATGTTCCACAGCAGAGAACCAGGTCCTTACTCCTGAAACCCTAGGCAGAAAAAAATTGGTTTGCCTATAGCACAGATAGGTAGTGCCGAGTTGATCTTCTGCCTAGTGTCCTACTCCTGTAGGTGGTGCTATAGACCCTATGGTCAAGAATAGAACTGAGCTGTGTCCATCAATGAACATAAGAGAATAAACTTTGATAAGGCTTTGAATGGACATTTTGAGGAAACTTTGAATGATAGCACACATTTTGAAAAAACTGCAAACTGAATCAGTGGACAACTGGCACATATAATTAGATTGTGTAAGAGTAGTGATAATGTGTGCCGACAATGAAAGATCATTGCTAGTTGATTACCATTAGTTACTGACCACTGTGGCTTTATATTCGCATTTATTCATAAGGTTTTTTTAATCATTGAACTGAACATTTACTAAATGCGTCTGATAATGTTTTGCTAAAAGAATGCAGTTCTGACATTGTTGTGTTCATATGTTTACATAGCCCTGGCAGAATTTGTATGATGTTAACCATTTAACGACATTAAAAGCACATTTATAATACGCCAAATAGTACCTCAAAAGAAAACAATTTGGAGTGTTGAGTTCAAAACTGAATTTCACAAGCATAAACACTGTTTGAAAAAGAGTCAACAAGGCCTAACGAGAGAAGAACACCATCCCTACTGTAAAGTATGAACATGAATCTTTGCTGTTTTTTGGGGGGTGAGCTACAGTGGAACAGGAAATTTAGTTAAAATGAATGGCAAGATGAATACAACATATAATAAGAAAATTTGGAGGAAATGTACCATTTGTCAGCCTGAATGCTGTGTACAGGTTGTATTTGGACTTTGTAGCTTGCCAATAACATGAAACATGAGCAGGGGCGGACTGACCATTTGGAAACTCGGGCACTGCCTGAGGGCCCGGGGTCAGTAGGGGGGCCCCATGAGATGCCCCTGGTACCTTTTTCATAGGCTTTTTTGAGTTTGGGCAAGGACACAGGGGCCCCATGATCCCCTATTGCCTGGGGGCCCCATAAGTTGTCAGTCCGCCCCTGAACATGAGATTAACTTAACCCTTCAGTGGCTGCAGCAGAAAACAATAAAAGTTCTACAGTGGCCATCACAATCTCTTTAACATTTCTTAGCCAGTTTGAGATCTTAAAACATGTCATTCATGCTAGACAACCAAAGAGTTTAGAGAACTCAGAGGCTTTTTAACAATAGGCAGCTTTACCACATGAGAATAATGGGGTCTTATTCACAACTATCACAATGGCAAATTGTCCATAATTCTAAAGGGGGCAATACACATTATTGTGAACCAAGGGTATGCATTATTTTGTATCTGTGCAATGTACTCACACTCTACAAACAACAAATCCTAGCAGTCTGCTGGCACTGTTATGTGTTCCCACATCACAGAAAATGAATCTCAAATGTAGTGCAGCGCTATTATACTCTTCCTATCACCAAAAAAATTAACTTTCAAAAATTCCCAATATAGTGCAAAGGGGAATTATTATCTGGAGTGCTGGACATTAAATACAATATGTGCCTCACTCTTGTGTCACAATATAATCATATTTCATATAAATTGCCACCAAAAATGCAATTTTAGTAAAAAAGTCCACAAAACAGTTCCAAAATTGAACTCCAGTGATGTACTGGAATTCAATGCAATTTCCACTCCTGTGTATCCCTTGTGTTCACCACATGGTGCATACTATACTCTCACCTCCAGTGTTGACACATATGTCATGAAATAAAATTTAACATTCCCCTTTAAGGAGTAACAGGCACTGGCAACTCTACACTCAAGGCTACCTCCTTCCCCACGTACAACTTTAAATCTTATGCAGGCTTTTCCCTTTTAACCTGTTCCCGCCCAGCCTATGACCGAATGGCGGCCATCAAAAACCCTCACCTTTCCGGGTGGACGCCATATGGCATCCTCCTGGACACACCCCCACAGCGCGCCGGTCTCTCGTCGGCTGTGTCCCATGGACACAGCGCATCCTTGATGAGGGTAACAGCCAATAAAATTGGCTGTTTACCCTGCGATCGGCTGTGTCCTATCACAGCCGATCACAAGTATAAACAAATAGCGGTAACTTGCTGTCACCACTTCTCCTCACACACGGATCCTGTGGGGAACAGTGAGTTACAGCTATCAGTATTGTGCATCACACTACAGATTGCCTCTACACTGCCCAGATTGCCTGTCACCAGCTGCCCATCACAGTGTACCTGTCACCAGCCCCTCAACCTACCTGTCACCAGCCCATCAGTGTACCTGTCGCCAGCCCATCAGTGTACCTGTCACCAGCCCATCAGCATTCCTGGTACCTGTCGTCAGTCCATCAGCGTACCTGTCGCCAGCCCATCAGCGTACCTGTCGCCAGCCCATCAACCTACCTGTCGCCAGCCCATCAGCGTACCTGTCGCTATTGCATCAGCATTCCTGGTACCTGTCACCAGTCCATCAGCGTACCTGTTGCCAGGCTGTCAGTGTACCTGTCAGCACAACCCATCAGTGTACCTGTCGTGCAGCCCATCAGTGTATCTGTCAGTACAGCCCATCAGATACCTGCTAGCACAGCGCATCAGTGTATCTGTCGTGCAGCCTGTCAGCAGAGCCCATCAGCGTACCTGTGCACAGAACCCATCAGCGTACCTGTCCACAGAGCCCATCAGCGTACCTGTCCACAGAGCCCATCAGCGTACCTGTCCACAGAGCCCATCAGCGTACCTGTCCACAGAGCCCATCAGCGTACCTGTCCACAGAGCCCATCAGCGTACCTGTCCACAGAGCCCATCAGCGTACCTGTCCAGCAGCCCATCAGCGTACCTGTCCAGCAGCCCATCAGCGTACCTGTCCAGCAGCCCATCAGCGTACCTGTCCAGCAGCCCATCAGCGTACCTGTCAGCACATTCATAAGGGAAGCCTATCAGTGTACCTGTCAGCGCATACAACTGTGCAGCCTCTCAGTGTACCTGTCATCAGAGTACCCATAACAGAGCTACCATCACTGCAGCCCATCAGTAGTGTACCCATTACAGTTGCCTGACATACTGCCAACATGTCAAAAAAATATTACTCTAGTGAGGAGGCTTTACAAATCTTCAGCATGACGGACGAGAGCAGCGGGGAGCTCTCACCGTCTGATTCCGATTTGGATTACGAGCCAATAGAAAGCAGTGGATCGGTGACCGAATCGGAAGAGGAAGCAGTCCCTCCTAAAAAAGTAAGACGCTCTGAAGAGCAGGCAACAACGAGCAGCACCAACGTACCAGTGCCATTACACCCAAATGGTCAGTCAACAAATGCCAACAGAGCTAGACCCCAGGATGACAGGCCCAGTACCAGCACTGGGATATCACGCCAGACCCCAAGAGTTAGGTACCAAACTTACCTCCCAGAATCTCTGGCAAACCCTTTGTGGCTGCCTTCCAACTCAGGATCAGCTACAATCCACCCTTTCACCGCACAACCAGGAGTGCAACCCAACACAGAAAATGTTTCCCCAATTGATTTTTTACATTTATTTTTCCCTGATAGTTTCCTTCAGTCAATTGTTGATCAAACCAACCTATTTGCCCAACAATATATTGCAGCCAACCCCAATTTGTGCTATGCCCGTCCATTCGAGTGGAGATGGCTAACATTAGAGGAGTTTAAATTGTTTTTGGGCCTTACGGTCAACATGGGGCTTACAAAAAAAATTAATTACATTCATATTGGTCCACCCACCCCATCCATCACATTCCCATATTTTCATCCGTAATGTCCAGGTCATGTTATGACATGATAATGCGTTTCCTGCATTTCAGTGATAATTCCCAGTGCCCTCCCCAAGATTAGCCAGGTTATGACAAACTGTATAAAATTTGCCCCCTAATTAAATTTTGTTTCTAGAATATTTTCTGAACTTTATGTCCCTGACCAAAATATCTGTGTGGACGAATCTATTGTCCACTTTAGTGTCCGGCTGGCATTCAAGCAATATATTCCCAGTGGCCTGCGGTACTGCCCGAACAAACAGGAAGGGCTTCCCACAAAATTTAGTTAGCACAATTCTACAAAGAGGGGAATCTGCAAGTCTTAAGAACGAGGAAGTGCTGGCTGTGAAATGGAGGTATAGGAGAGATGTTTATGTCCTGTCCACTATCCATAATGACATCATGGTGAAAATTCATAGAAGACGAGGGGACGTCCAAAAGCCAGAGTGTATCCACAATTATAATCAATTCATGGGGGGGGGTGGATTTAAACGATCAGATGCTGCAGCCATACTTAACAAGGAAGTCTCTCTCTACTGGTACAAAAAAGTTGCAATATACTTTTTCCACATGGCCATTTATAATTCATACATCACCTATCAAAAATCAATTGAAAGACCTACCCCCTTCCTCATAGAAGATGTCATCACTGCCCTAATCTATCAGCAAGGATCTCCACCACAAACCATTCGCTCCAATTGTGTCAGCAGACTGCATGAACTCCATTTCCCTGAGAGAATTCCACCATTAGAAACAGGAAGAAAACGTCGAAAAAAATGTAAGGTATGCAACAGAAGGGGAATTAGGAGAGACACCAGTGTTAATTGTCCCCAATGTCCCTCCCAACCAGGCCTATGCATCGGAGACTGCTTCAGACATTATCACACTTTTACCCATATTTTCAACAGTCTGAAATTTCCCCATTTTATTATCTGTGCTGATCTTTTGCCTACTGCCTTGATTGACCATGCCTCTGCCTTCCACCTTAACTGACCCTGGCCTGTTTACCGACAATGCCTCTGCTTGCCGTCTGAATTGCTTCTAAACCACAATTCTGCCTTCCACCGAAACTGACCATGGCTTATCGACTATGCTTCTGCCTGCCATCTGGATTATTAACCACGTTTATGCCTTCTTCCTGGACTGACCTTGGCCTGTTAAATTGACAATGTTTTTTGCCTGCTGCTTGGATTGATCTTTTGCCCTGCTACTGCAGTAGTGGGATTCAAGATAACACAGGGGTCTCGCATATGTGAGGCGCTTCAGAATAGAGAAAAAACAGTTTTTGGTTTTCTCAGGGTTTTATAATTCCCAGAAAAGGGTCTGTTTGTCTGGAGGCTTCAGAAAGATTGGGTGGGACGAAGCCTCTACCCCTGTGCCTTGGTCCTACCTGATTAAGGCCCTAAGCCTGATGTTCCTGCCTGCTGCCTGGACCAATACTTTGTGATGATCATATCTCTGCCTGCATTGACCCAGGACTTTTTATGGACCATGTTCTTGACTGTTGCCTGGACCAATACTTTGGCTGTGCTGACCATATCTCCTCTTGCTACTTGTACTGGCCCAAAACTTTTTTGGACCATGTTCCTGCCTGCTGCCTGGACCAATACTTTGTGATGATCATATCTCTGCCTGCATTGACCCAGGACTTTTTATGGACCATGTTCTTGACTGTTGCCTGGACCAATACTTTGGCTGTGCTGACCATATCTCCTCTTGCTACCTGTACTGGCCCAAAACTTTTTCGGACCATGTTCCTGCCTGCTGCCTGGACCAATACTTTGGCTGTGCTAATCATATCTCTGCTTGCTGCATGTATTGACCTAGGACTTTTTATGGACCATGTTCCTACCTGTTGCCTAGACCAATACTTTGGCTGTGCTGACCATATCTCCTTTTGCTACCTGTACTGACCCAAGACTTTTTCAGACCATGTTCAAGCCTGCTGCCTGGACCAATACTTTGCTGACCATATCTCTGCCTGCTGCCTGTACTGACCCAGGACTTTTTATGGACCATGTTTCTTCCTTCTGCCTGGATCTCAGTCTGCTGCCTGTTCTAACCCTGGCTTGTTTATCCACCATATTCCTGCCTGCTGCCTGGTCGAATCCTGTTGCTGTTGCCTGCTTCCTGGTCCAATGTTCTCTTAAAACCACAGGTAATCCTTTGCTTATCCTTTCTTTAGCTGTGAAAAAGTCTCACATGTGGTATTGTCATGTTCAGGAGGAGTAGTAAAATGTATTTGAGTATAGAAGAAATATCCTATAAATTGACAACTTTGTGTAAAAAAATACTTTTTCATTTTCTTTCCACATTTTCTAAAAACTTGTGGAGAAAAAAATGACATTCAAAAGACTCATTATGCCTGATAGAATATACCTTTTTGTGGGTGTTTCCACCGTCCTGGTGCTCCAGGGCCTTCAAAACTGTGATAGGAAGTCAGGAAATTAGATGTGTAATTTATGCCCCTTTTATGCTCCTAGAATGCATGAAGGTGCTACTTGGATGTTGGGTCTCTGCATGTGGCCAAGCTTCAGAAAAGTCTCACACATGTGGTAATGCCATACTCAGAAGGAGTAGAAGAATGCATTTTGGGGCATAATTCTTGGTATGTACATGCTGTGTGTTAGAAATATCTTATAAATGGACAACTTTGTGTGAAAAAAAAAAGTTTTCATTTTTCTTTCCACATTTTCTAAAAACTTTTGGAAAAAAATAAAATGTTCAAAAGACTCATTATGCCTTATAAAATATACCTTGGGATGTTTGCTTTCCAGAATGGGGTCATTTTGTGGGTGTTTCTATCATCCTGGTGCTCCAGGGCTTTCAAAACTGTGATAGGTAATCAGGAAATTAGATGTGTAATTTATGCCAGTTCTATGCTCCTACAACTTGTGAAGGTACTACTTAGACATTGGGTCTCTGTATGTGGCCAGGTTGTGGAAATTTCTCACACATGTGGTATCACAATACTCAGGAGGTGTAGCAGAATGTGTTTTGGGGTGCAACTGCAAGTATGTCTATGCAAGGTGTGAGAAATAACTTGTTATTTTGACAATTATGTGTGAAAAAAAAATAATTTATTCATTTTCCAAAGAATTGTGGGAAAAAATTACAACTTCAAATAACTCACCATGTCTTTTACTAAATACTTTGGACTGTCTATTTTCCAGAAAGGGGTCTTTTGGGGGCTATTTATACTTTCCTAGCATGTTAGGGCCTCAAGAAATGAAATAGGCCATCAGTACTTCATGTGTGATTAATTTGCAATGATTGGTGCCATAGCTTGTAGACTTTATAACTTTCACAGACTAAATAATATACACTGAATTTTTTTTTTTTACCAAAGTTATGTAGCAGTATAAATTTTTGCCTAAATTTATGAAGAAAAATTACTTATTAGCAAAATTTTATAACAAAGAAAACCTTATTTTTTTTCTAAATGTTCGGTCTTTTTTTGTTTATAGTGCAAAAAATAAAAAACCCAGGGGTGATTAATTACCACCAAAGGAAAGCTCTATTTGTGGGGAAAAAAAATGATAATTTCATGTGGGTACAGTGTTGCATGACCGCGCAATTGTCATTCAAAGTGCGACAGCACTAAAAGCTGAAAATTGGCCTGGGCAGGAAGAGGGTAAAAGTGCCCTGCATGGAAGTGGTTAAGGACAGCAGCTCCAGCATCCACCTCCCTATAACTCCACCAGGATCAGGAGCAGTGCCAGGTACCACCAGCAAATAGTGAGAGATCCTTCAGGAGATCCCATAGCAAAGACCAATAAAACCCAGCACCTGTTCGCTGTGTAAAGTTTGGGTGGTAGGGAGTTCTGGCAGTAAGTAGTGGATCTGTGCCCCTGTGGTGCTGCTACCAGGTGTACATGCTGACAGACAAGTAGGTTGTCCCCTCTGACCTGGAAGGATCCATGCTTTCATGTTGTTTATGCCAAATTCTGACTCTACCATCTGAATGTCGCAGCAACCAGTGTGCCCATTCTCCTCTGACATCAACAAGTCATTTTCAACCACACCACTGCTGATCACTGGATATTTTCTTTTCTTTGAACCATTCTTTGTAAACCCTAGAGATGGTTGAGTGTGAAAATCCCAGTAGATTAGCAGTTTTTGAAATACTCAGACCAGCCCGTCTGGCACCAACAACCATGCCAAGTTCAAAGTTACTTAAAACCCCTTTCTTCCCCATTATGATGCTCGGTTTGAACTTCAGCAAGTTGTCTTCACCATGTCTACATGCCCCAATGCATTGAGTTGCTGCCATGTGACTGGCTGATTAGCAATTTGTGTTGCCAAGCAATTTAACAGGTGTACCTAACAAAGTGGCGGGAGGGTGAGTGTGTGTATCTATCTATCTCTCTCCCTATATATATATATATATATAGATAGATATATAGATATATATATATATATATATATATATATATAGATATATAGAGAGAGAGAGAGAGAGAGAGAGAGAGAGAGAGAGAGAGAGAGAGAGAGAGAGAGAGAGAGAGAGAGAGAGAGAGAGATCTCTCTCTCTATATAGTGGGGATCAAAAGTTTGGGCACCCCAGCTAAAAATTTGTATTAATGTGCATAAAGAAGCCAAGGAAAGATGGAAAAATCTCCAAAAGGCATCAAATTACAGATTAGACATTCTTATAATATGTCAACAAAAGTTAGATTTTATTTCCATCATTTACACTTTCAAAATAACAGAAAACAAAAAAATGGCGTCTGCAAAAGTTTGGGCACCCTGCAGAGTTAATATCTTGTACTGCCCCCTTTGGCAAGTATCACAGCTTATAAACGCTTTTTGTAGCCAGCCAAGAGTCTTCCAATTCTTGTTTGAGGTATGTTTGCCCATTCTTCCTTACAAAAGTCTTCCAGTTCTTTGAGATTTCTGGGCTGTCTGTCACGCACTGCTCTTTTAAGGTCTATCCATAGATTTTCAATTATGTTGAGGTCAGGAGATTGTGAAGGCCATGGCAAAACCTTCAGTTTACGCCTCTTGATGTAATCCCCCGTCGATTTTGAGGTGTGTTTAGGATCATTATCCATTTGTAGAAGCCATCCTCTCTTTAACTTCAGCTTTTACACAGATGGCATCAAGTTACCATCCAAAATTTGCTGAAATTTTATTGAATCCATTTTTCCTTCTACTCGTGAGATGTTCCCTGTGCCACTGGCTGCGATACAACCCCAAAGCATGATTGATCCAACCCCATGCTTAACAGTTGGACAGAGGTTCTTTTCATTAAATTCTGTGCCCCTTCTTCTCCAAACGTACCTTTGCTCATTCCGGCCAAAAAGTTCAATTTTAACCTCATCGGTCCACAGAACTTGTTTCCAAAATGCATCAGGCTTGTCTATATGGTTCATTTGCAAAGTTCAAACGATGATTTTTGTGGTGAGGACGTAGAAGAGGTTTTCTTCTGATGACTCTTCCACGAAGACCATATTTGTACAAGTATCTCTTTATAGTGGAATAGTGTACCACAACTCCAGTGTCTGCCAGATCTTTCTGGAGGGATCGTGCAGTCAAACGTGGGTTTTGAATTGTTTTCTCACAATCCTGCGAGCTGTTCTGTCTGATATTTTTCTTGGTCTTCCAGATCTTGCTTTAACTTCCACTGTTCCTGATGACTGCCATTTCTTAATTACATTCCGAACAGAGGATATTGACATCTGAAAACGCTTTGCTATCTTCTTATAGCCTTCTCCAGCTTTGTGAGCGTCAACTATTTTCAGTTTCAGTTTTCTAGACAACTGCTTAGAAGAACCCATGGTGCTGATTGTTGGGGCAAGGTCAGATGAGTCTGGGCATTTAAAACCTTTGAGACTGACATCATCTGATCTTCCCAGACGATGATTGAGAACAATCCATGACACTGGCAGGTCTCAGCTTGGCAAAGGGGGCAGTGCATGCTATAAATTCTGCAGGGTGCCCAAACTTTTGCAGACGCCATTTTTTTGTTTCCTGTTATTTTGAAAGTGTAAATGATGGAAATAAAATCTAACTTTTGTTGACATATTATAAGAATGTCTAATCTGTAATTTGATGCCTTTTGGAGATTTTTCCATCTTTCCTTGGCTTCTTTATGCACATTAATACAAATTTTTAGCTGGGGTGCCCAAACTTTCGATCCCCACTGTATACACACACACATACATTCAACAGAGCAGAAGTCTATGATTAATAGAAAAGCAGTAAAGTATCATCGTGCCCCACTCCACACACAGACACACACTGGATGCTTCCTACAATCCCAATTAATGTAGGTAGCATTTAGTTCTCTTTGCTGTGAGAGGGAACAATTTTAGGGCTGCAGGCCTTATTTACATGTGTAATCGCCATGATTGGTCACAGCAATACAGTGGCCCGGATAGGAAGTGGTTAATCGTTGCGCTTTTCTTTGATATGATAGTTTGATCTGAATTACATTAAAATTAAAAGAAATATCTACTCACACATTCTCTACAAAAAATGGTCCACATCTTACAAATTTTGCCAGGAGCATGCAAACTTAGCAGCACAACTGAATGATGCAAATTTACAAATAATTAATGTAATCAGGAGAATGAAAGAAAAGCATCCACTTTTAGTTAAAGAGAAAAAAAAACCCTTTCGTGAAAAAATATATTTTAAAAGTACTAAATACAGCATGATCTACAAACATTCATTTTCACTTATAGGGTCAATGTTACTTAGTAACCTTAAACAATGCCTCTACCACTCACATGCATTAGGCATTTTTAAAGACATACAGACATAAGTCTCTGAGCTGACATACCTCCTCCTCACAAACAGCAGTTTTAAAGCAAGTGTAATGCTGAGTGGCCAGTAAAAGATTCACTTATTACAAAGCTGGCCTGGGACAAGTGTTTGCACATATTTGTCATGTCTTTTGATAGAAATAGAGGACAGTTGTAGTGCATTGCCCCCTGGGGAAAGAGGATCTGTCCCATCCTGCCACTTCTTACTAAACAAAGCAGTTTTCGCAGCCAAGATCTGAAGCAGCGGCACTTGCAGATAATGCTAATCCCTGTGGCTTTGATCAGACAAGAAATGAGGGGAGCACATAATGTTGATGCACAAATGTCATTACTTGATGAATTCAATACAAGTCTGCAAAGCAACACACCTGCCATGGAGAATCTATATATATAATTTATATAAACAGCACAACATTTTAGCAAAATAAAAAAGCGCCATCAGGTTTCTAATGTAACAGATTTCATATTACTGATTACTCAGGAAGTCTGCATAATCATTTTGTTTTACCAATTATTTGATACTATTTATATCTTTAAAAGTGACTTACAGTTTGGTGTTGTACAGACAAGAGTACTCATGTAAAAAAAGTGTGCTCATAAAACTTTTTAGTGCTGCCCAAAATGCCAAAAGGAATGGCAGCAACATGCAAGAGTGTTGGTGCTAGCAACGGGTCTACATGGTCAATGTGGTCCCATACAGGAATCTATTTTAAAGTGGAACTTTACCCATAACTTGATCAAAAAATAATGTTCTCAAGGAAGGAGCATACATTCCACATTAATAATTATGCTGCCAAAACTAGTGTGTGTTGCAAATTGCTTCCAGCATTGCTTCTGTTTCTTCTTGCTGGAGGCTGTCATTTTGTAGAAGCCCAGAGCCCCTGAGAAGTAGTAAATCTTTAAGCTGTCAGCAGATTGGCCTCTACATTTTTGGCACACAGTCCAAAAACAGAGAGCAACTGAGCATGTGCAGAGCAGGATGAGACCGTGTATTATTGGAATTTAAAAAGTATAGGTGCTTATTTTTGTAACGTTTTATATAGCTATACCTGAAAAAGGGGCCAGCATGAAGTGATCTAACAAGAAGTCATTTTCTGATTAAAATTCCACTTTAACTTTTAGTTGCTCCTCTGGGTAAAGATCATCAAAACACTTACACCTAAAACTGACAGAATTCAATATTTATCAGTAATACTCTCATTGCTACGCCCTTTTGGTCCACTGCACATTTACTAACATTTTACAACAGCATTCCTAGTATGTATAAACCAGCAATTGCAAAGACTGCAAATGCTGAACTTGGCAAATGCTACAAACATTGACTAACACTGTATGAGGTCTGTGTCAAACGTCTGATGGATCAAGTCAAACTTGATCATTTTCAGTTGACGGATATCTGTTGGAAATAAAATACTCGCCTAGATCAGTGTGGTAAAAGCAAATCATCAAATTCTGCTAGCTGTGCCATTTGGCAGAACTTCATTTGGTGAACAGCAATCAGCCAAACAAACAGCAGAAAAACTCTTGAAGCTAAAAATAATAATTGCATTCGCTAGTATTCGATTTAGGCACTATTGGATACAATGCCTTAATCAGACAACTGTGTTAAACTTTTTGGAGTTGTTTTTATTCCATGGTAATAATCTAGCCCTCCCCCATCTTTTTACCTAATCCCCCTATCTAATTACCATGTTATTTAAAAAATAATCCTATTCTAAATGTCTCTTATTAACCTAAATCTTGTTCACATGACATGCTGGGCACCTTTTTTTTCCTTCACTGCAGAGTAGGAAGGTCTTTTTTTGAGTGCCTCTGTTTCAATTTGGGTTATATAACAATATTGAAATGCTAGCAAAATCAAACTGATTTATGGGTTCTGAAGTATACAAGACAGAAGAACTGGAACGTGTCTACTGCAATGACATATAGAAGGAAAAATAGTAACCCCAAACTGTTAATATAATCTGCAGTATTTAACCCAGTTTATCTAAGTGCCAAAGCATACAGGTATGGGTCCCTAGATTAACCAGCTCTGAACATTTCCATGTTCTTGGCCTTTCCATCATCCTGAATGCCTGAATGTACAGAATCACACCTATGAATGAACACTGCTTGTGTTTCAAATGTTATCACCTGTTAACACAAGTGTTTGTTATATTATGAACTGGCAGGATTTACTTATCAAACTTGAAAAATGGGGTGTACTGCCAACTCCAGAAGAATTGGACACTGGCAAAAAACAAACACAAAAACACTAGGCCAGCCCTGGGTTATAGCCTCTCCTATAATCAGCATCCTTTGGTTTTCTAGTAAGCAGTTCCAAAAGCAGTGGTCATAAGCAGGTGTCGGAGTAACTGGATTTTAGTAAGTACAAAATTATTATTTTCTTTCTCATCCAAGGACACCAGAGAATCTTAGACAAGTGAAAAATCCAACAGCAGTTCAACATAGCAGTGGTCAACACAACATAGACTCACAGGTCCAACAACAAAACAATGACTGCATCCAGCTCAAGAGCTGCCTATAATTCTTTACATTCAAAGTTGGCATTAGTAAAGGCTCAAACATATATCTGGTAGAACTTAGAGAATGTGTGAACAGAAGACCAGGTAGCAACCTTAAAAACTGGGGATACTAAGGATGAATCTCTGTCCTCAAGTCCATAAGCTTAAATGATCTTGTAGATTAACCTGGAGATGGTGGAGCTAGATCCCGAGGAGACCTTTCTGGGTGGACAAAAATACCTTGTTGATGTCAGTGATCAAAGGAGAATGGGCAGACTGGTTCAAGATGATAGAAAAAGGCAACAGTAACGCAAATAACCACTCGTTACAACCAAGGTATGAACACCATCTCTGAATGCACAACATGTTGAACCTTGAAGCAGATGGGCTACAGCAGCAGAAGACCACTCCAGGTGCCACTCCTGTCAGCTAAGAACAGGAAATGGAGGCTACAATTCACACAGGCTCACCAAAATTGGACAATAGAAGATTGGAAAAACGTTGCCTGGTCTGATGAGGCTTAATTTCCCTAGAGATGGTTGTGCGTGAAAATCCCAGTAGATCAGCAGTTTTTTAAATACTCAGACCAGCCTGTCAGGCACCAGCAACCATGCCACATTCAAAGTCACTTAAATTCCCTTTTTTCCTCATTCTGATGCCTTGAAATTCAGCAAGTCATCTTCATCATGTCTACATGCCAAAATACATTGAGTTGCTGCCATGTGATTGGCTGATTAGCAATTTGTGTTACCAAGCAATTGAACAAGTGTACTTAATAAAGTGGAAGGTGAGTGTATATCTATTGGGTAAAATAAGTATTGAACACATCACCATTTTTCTCAGTAAATATATTTCTAAAGGTGCTATTGAAATTTTCATCACATCGGTAACAACCCATGCAATCCATACATACAAAGTCATGGAAAGCCAAGAAACCAGCTGAAATGATCAGTAATTAGAAAGCAATTCTGCCCCTTGTCAGTGCAAATTAATATCAGCTGGTTCAGTCTCAACTGATGGCCTATAAAAAGATGTCTCATTACCAAGGTGTCTCACAAAAACCAAAGAGCTCTCTCAAGATCTTATTGTTGCAAAACATACGGATGGCATTGGTTACAGAAGGATTTCTAAACTTCTGAATGCTCCAGTGAGCACTGTTGGGACCATAATCCGGAAGTGGAAAGAATATCATTTCACCATAAACCAGCCACGACCAGGTGTTCCAAGTTGTTCAAGAGCCAAGAACCACTTGTGGAGAGCTTCAGAAAAACCTGGAACTAGCAGGTACAACAGTTTCAAAGAAAACAATAAGAAATGCACTCAACCACCATGGCCTGTATGCATGCTCACCACGCAAGACTCCATTGCTGAAGAAAAAGCCTGTTGAAGCTCATTTAAAGTAGACAAGCCTGTGAAATACTGGGAGAATATAATCTGGTCAGATGAGACCAAAATTGAACTCTTTGAATGGCATAATGGTGGATGCCACCATGTTTGGAGGTCAAATGGCACTGCTCATGACCACAAAAACACCATACCAACAGTGGAGTTTGAAGCTGGGAACATCATGGTGTGGGGCTGTTTTTCAGCATACGGTACTGGCATACTTCATGTCATTGAAGGAAAGATGAATAGCAAAAAATGTGCCAAGACATTCTTGATAAAAATCTGCTGCCATCTACCAGGATGATGAAGATGAAACGAGGGTGGACGTTTCAGCAAGACAATGATCCCAAACACAAAGCCAAAGAAACTCTCAATTGGTTTCAAAGAAAGAAAATAAAGCTGCTAGAATGGCCCTGCCAATCACCTGACTTGAAGCCAATAGAAAATCTATGGAAAGAATTAAAGATCAGAATTCATAGAAAAGGGCCACGGAACCTTCAAGATTTGAAGACAAAAATCACACCTGAGCAATGCATGCAACTAGCTTCTCCATACAGGAGGCGTTTTGAAGCTGTGATTACCAACAAAGGATTTTTTATGAAGCATTAAATAAATTTCAGTTAGCGTGTTCAATACTTTTTCTGTGTCATTCCATTTCAGTGTCATACACTGAACTTATTTGTTTTAGTTTCTTCGTATGTATGGATTTCATGAGTTTTTATCAATATATGGTGGAACGTCATGTCAATAGCACCTTTAGAAATATATTTACTGAGGAAAATGGTGACATGTTCAATACTTATTTTACACGGAGTATATATACACAGTATATTATATGAAACATGGAGCGTAATGAGTGACATGAGTAACAAAAAAAGACTACATCAAGGTTACCAGTGATAAATATTGAAGTTGAAAGCAAAGAGCTAAGAACTACAAAAAACACATATATGCATCATTATTTTATGTATATATAATATCACCTACCAATTGTTATAAACTTATACCAAGGTTTATTATTATTATACAGGATTTATATAGCGCCAACAGTTTTCTCAGCGCTTTACATTATAGTGGGAGACAATACAGTAACAATACAAGAGGGATTAGAGGGCCCTGTTCCTTGGAGCTTACAATCTAGGAGGGTGGGGTGAGTGATATAGTAGGTAGTCACTGTGGGTTATGGAGTGGTTGGAAGAGTAGAGGATACCAGAATTAGCAGAAGTTGGGATAGGCTTCCCTGAAGAGAAAGGTTTTCGGTGAACGCTGAAAGGCAAGTAGAGTAGGTGATAATCTGATAGATTGGGGTAGGGAGTTCCAGAGGATGGGTGACACCCTGGAGAAGTCTTGGAGACGAGCATGGGAGGAGGAGATAAGGGAACTAGAGAGTAAGAGGTCTTGCGAAGAGTGGAGTGTACGGTTTGGGTGATATTTAGAGATAAGATCGGTTATGTAAGTTGGGGCAGTGTTGTGAATGGCTTTATTGGTTTAGTGGAATATCCTGTAAAAAATAAAGTTTGGATGTTAAAAGTCTTGCCAAATGTAATAAAGATAGTTTTAATGTCAGTAGGTTTGCCAAAGAGATCCTCTAGTAGATTGTTAGTGATTAGAGGATACCAAGATGTAAATAAGGTTTTAGGGGCAAGACCTTATAATTATAAAATGAATAGTTTTGCTCTAGTTATAAAAAAAAATGTCTATAGCGAACTGAGGATGTTTACCATCCAAAGCTAAAAAAGAGAATAGAACGGTCTTTATGAAAGAACATTACATTTATGATATAATTACAACCTTGTGGCTCAAATAAAGTCAACAGAAAGAAGGTGCAGTGGCTTTAGACAACAAACTACCCCTAGTAAACATAGCATTCTTACTCTATTATATCAGATTGTAAATGTGCCAACAGAGTTTTTACATCACCTAATTCTGTTGGAACAGACAGGATCAGATGGCCCCTGGAAGGTCTATGGGTAACCACAGACATCAACAAGCAACATTAGAAGACTAGACGTAGGTGAAAAAGCTATTGTCCAGGATGGATTATGTCCCCTCTGTGTAAATGGGTTTTCTATAGTGTATACAAGTGGGCAAGACTCGCAAAATAATGTGTATATTTATGGAAATTATTGTTTGTTTTTTTTTAGAAAATCAAAGTTTTCAGTTTGTGTTACAATATGAATAGAGATTTGTCAAAAAATTGTAGAGAATGACTGTGACTGGACACTATGCATGTACACAACAGTAAAATTGGACCATTTGGCCAAACTTGCCTGATTTATCAATTACATTTTTTCATCTATATCTACAGAAAATACATTAATAGCGCAATTGTATTGCTAATAATGATTCAGCCATCCTCTTAAGTTTATGGTTGGTTAATGTAAGAAAGGGACACATTAAGCTAATTTTTTTTTCTTTTTGCATTGCTTTTCTCCGAAACGTTCCAGGGTGACTTGCATTTTTGTTGTATCAGTAATGACTTTTTATCTTTATTTAGACCGGCATTATCAAACCCTACGTTTTCCTATCTCTGTGAATTGCAGTTCTCCCTTATTTCCCCGTTGCGTCCTGTTCGATTTTGCCTTCTTCCTTGCTCTCATTCCTTCTCTTTCTTCTCTCTGCCTTCCATCCCTCGTCCACCCCCCCTTCTCTGTGCTCAGCTTTCTCTCACTGAGCAGTAAAACTGATTAACCCCAGGTCACCCCCCTCCCTCTCTTTCTCGCTCCCTATTGCTTCTGGCTCTTCTCTCTTCTGATTTACACGCTGCGTTCCGCTCACTACATTTGCATATGGTTATTGCGATTTTATTCTACACCAGGATTTTTATTTTAAAGGAACAACCGCATGAAAAAAAATGAGCCTTGGGGGCTAGGACAGAAATGCAGTGATTTCAGGAGAAAAAAATTAAAATAGGTGCACATACAGGAATTAAATAGTTAAGTCATTTGAGAGGTTATGTTTGCTATAAAATGTTGATCTTTTAATGTTTTTTTTTTTTTACAAACTGGGCTACTGGGGGAAAATTATTCTGCTGCATTTTGGTACAGAATTGGTTAATGTGCTCACAAAACCATGCATGCTTATGTAGTTTGGAGGTTATAAATCTGCCATCTTTTCATGTCTAGGGTGGATGATATTGGATTGTTGTTCCCTTCATTCATTTGTCATTTCTTAGGTGGTCAGAACAAGGTGAACCTCTCCACCATTTTCCATCCACCAAACATGCTTTCTTCTTGGCTGGCACTGATGGTAAAGAATTCAGCTTGCTTTAGGGACTCTGCAAGTATAAAGGAGTATAACATAGTTAAGTTAAAAGTCATGGTGAACAGAAAATGCAGAAAAAAAACAATTCCACTGCAGCTCAGAGAAATTGGTGTTGACTGGTAGAATCTGTATATTACACATAATGCGGAGGGTATGTAAAGCAGAAAGTCATTTCTGACAAGTTACTGTTCTGAAGATCATTACAGGAATCATAGGAAAGCACATAGTTAAGGAACTGAGACACAAAGAGAGAATAAAGTAGTAATGCATTGTACATAATATCATGGGAACTTAGCTAGCGCATGTACTATCTGGAAATTACGTTCCATGGCATAGGGTAACATTTGTGGTATACTAAAACACTATGGTACCTAATAAATGCGATTATAAATATGTGCAAAAAGGCAGAAGAGCTGATAGACAGTTTGCACCCCAAACATCTATTTCACTTGTATTTAAATGTTTTTTTTGGGGGGGAGGGGGGGGGGTTAAATTGTCCTTTTGCTTCTTATATTTGACTAGCCATAGACATGATAGGACCATTACCTATTCCATCCAAAAACAATCAACCAAGAAATAATTTCATATCTGTTGAAACTCCATCACTTCTACAGACACCCCCTGGACAACTGACCTCAGTGAAACAATGGCGTCTTTCTCATAAGGGAAGGATTTTCCCAGTGATATCTGCTCACTGTATAAGCACAGGTACTCAGCCATTTTAAGTCTATGGCTGGTCGATCTCTTGGGTAGAGATCTTGCTGCCACTGTTTTGAGCTTTACTTGCTGTGTCCATTAAAAGTAAGTCTTGCTTACCCTGTGGGACTGTTTAGTAATGCTGCATACAGGAAACTGTTAAGAAACCAAACACTTGTCAATAAGAAGTCCCTGATGCCAGCCACAATTCTAAGACTCACATACTCTACCCTAGATCTGATCCTGTGGCATACTTTGCAGTGAAACTAAAAAGGCACAACTTCACTGCCTTGAAACAGCCATATAGCCTGTAAGTCCATGTGAGTAGAACATGATGGGACCAGTCATTCCCCGATTCATGTGATGCCTTCTACCTCAAGGGAAGTGAATTACTAGATGGGTTCTGCTTCACTATGCAGTAACTAGTATGAGTTTAGAAATATTAATTTCCTTAAAAACCCTAATCACACAAGGGTTCATTTTGTGACATATTTCAATCAAAAATACTCATTGAAACTCCTTAAGTGAGACGACTCCTGCTGCAGCGGTAGTAGACCTTCATGACTGAACTCCATCATACAAATCTCACCATTGAAGTATTAAAACATGAAAAACGAATGGGTGACTCAACCAACAGTATGTCAATACATAACCAATAGATTTTTTGGATTGACCACTTAAAACCAATTTAAATGCACATGACAATAAAGCAGATTTAGGTGGTGTATTTATGAAAATTTTCACACAAGATTCACACAGGATTGATACATTTTTCACATTTAGACTCCACGACTTCTACAGCTTCTCCCATGACTCTTCTCTGCACATTAGCCAGGGAGTTTTCTAACAGATTTTAAAATGAATCAAACAAATAAAAAAAATGGCAAAAAGTTATCTACCACTTCCAAAGAAAGAAAAAAAAAAAAAAAGGTGAGACACTGTAGAATTCTTCGTAGGTAAAACTTTATTGGTCTGAACAAATGACATAAAGCCCCCATCAACAATGGGTTTAATCGTACAAACAACATTTGATCTGGAGATTACCACCTATATAAAAGGGACACTGAACATGTTATACAACAAACTGAGTCAGACTTGGAATGTTAATCTTAAATGATTGATAGTGAGGTCTTCTCTACATATTCATGTATCCCTCATAGGTTATGTCTACAACATCATTTGGACTATTAAGCTGGGCATAGACGGATTCCTCCATCCAAACAAGCAAGGTGGAATGAAGAATCCTTGCCCACCACCATCACTACCACTGGGACATTGTATTCTGACACGGGCTCCCGCTGCTCTCAGAATACATTGATCAGCAGCTGCAGCCACTGACCGAATAAAGTTTACAGCATGTCCATTTGACAGAAGTTGATCTAACATCTGATTTCTGTCGATCAGGGAGGGCTGCACACAGATCGAAATTTGCCAGGTCCCTGCTGAGTCATCAAAATTTTAATCCGTCTATGCCTAACATTACACTAAATCTTAAAAAGCTTTGGGATATTTTAGTTTGGAAGGTGTACATTTTTTGCTAACTTACAATTTTTTTCTGTTTGGGGGTAGGTATCCCCAGAGGTTTGCCCCCACCTAGGGTCTCTAAAATTAAGTCCAATCTTAGCTAAAATGTGTCAGGACCAGAAGGTCCCAGGCAGAGTTTTATGCCATTTGCCAAGAACAATATAGTTTAACCTACAAGGGATTTTACAGTGTGCACTGTTTTCTTTTGACTTAAAGAGAGCATAAAAATTGCTACTGTGTAAAAATTCTGATGCTTATTTTACATGTTTATGGACCTCACACAACATATAAAAAGGAGTAACAGAGGTTATTTTTACAAAGTAAAAAAAAAAAATGTTTTTGATGCACAATCTCATAACGCCACCTAAACAGTGGGATGTATCACATCTTTGAGGCCAGTTAGAGGACAACACTTTGAACTTATTTTACAAGACCACGAAAAACATGTATGGTATGAAAGTTCATAGCAATTAATCAGGATTCTTCTTTCACCAATTTGACCACATAAAACAAAACCCTGAGCTATTGACCACTGCACTGTTGTTCTAAGTCTGTTAGCATAAAAATGATAGAATAAATAAAAAATTAGACATGATACCTGCATGCCACATTGTCTGCCTGGGAGTACTCACAGCAAAACAGTAACAGTAATATGGTAGTAGGTACTCATATGACTTGAAGCATGAGGGTTAATATAGATGTTGCAATGCGCAGCTGTTGACCTTTCTCAAAGCCATAAACCTATACACACACAAGGTAATAAAAGTGATAAAAACTTTAACCCAACTCCAGCCATAACTAACCACCACACTCACCTACACCCTGCAGTGTCCATGCTCAATGCAACCCCAAAACAAAGAAAGCTATCCATGTAATAAGCGATAGTTTATATGGTCTACAGTTTATGTTGACTCGACGTTCTACTTTCTTGACAAGATTGTTTAACCACTTGCTTAATGGGCACCCCCTTCCTGCCCAGGCCAATTTTCAGCTTTCAGCGCTGTTGCACTCTGAATGACAATTGCGTAGTCATGCAACACTGTACCCATATGAAATTGTTAGCATTATTTTTTAGACAGAGCTTCATTTGGTGGTATTTAATCACCTCTGGGCTTTTTATGTTTTGCTAAACAAACCAAAAACAACCAAACATTTTGAAAAAAATTTTTTTTTTCTTAGTTTCTGTTATAAAATGTTGTAAATAAGTTATTTTTCTCCTTCACTGATGTGCGCTAATGAGGCTGCAGTGATGGGCATTGAAAGGTATCACTGATGGGCACTGATATGTGGCATTCATGTGCAGTGGTAGGCACTGATGTGGCACTGGCATGTGGCATTGACGGACACTGACAGGTGGCACTGATGGGGCTACACTGATCATCAGTACCCTGTGTCCCCTCTGAGGAATGCTGATTACCAGTTCTCCTCTCCTCGCAAGCTGTCAACGTGACAGCTCGTGAGGAAAAAATTCCGATAACCGGCATGTCCTTATTTACCTGCGATCAGCTGTGATTGGACACAGCTGATCACATGACAGAGCCGACGTCTTCGGCTCTTTCCGTTGATCGGTGATCCGCGGTGTCACATTGCACAGGCGCGGTTAGAGTGGGAGGACGTCATATGACGTCCTCCCAGAACGAGAGAACCGCCTTCCTTAACTGGCGGGTGGGAGGCAGTTAAATAGCACTATTTGTTTTCCTAGTTTTGGGGTTGCATGGAGTGTGTACACAGCAGGAAGTAGGTGGGTATGTGAGCGTGTTTGAAGCTTTGAGAAAGTTGGGCTGTGCCCAACTGAAACATATTGGGGATGATTTTGGAGACTGCAAAATATGGTGCAGCTGTGCATAGAACCAATCAGCTTCCAGGTTTTATTGTCAAAGCTTGAACAAGCTGAAGTTAGAAGCTGAGTGGCTACCATGCACAGCTGCACCAGAATATGCACTCTCCAGTTTTAGAAAACCAACCCCTCTATGTATTTAATACATTAAAAATGGTTTCCCGAGATCTATGGGTTGTCTAAAGACCCATATGTGCAAAGTAGATCCCTCAGCAGTTCCCTTTTTCTAAAACCTGAGCCCCGAGCCTTATTGTGATTCATTCCAGTTCTGTACACAACAGGCTTCTCTCATCACAGCTAAAAAGTAATCATGTTGTCCATGTGGAAAGGAACCTAGAGCTCTACTTGCTGTCTGGATAGAGGACTACATAAAATATTATGCAACACTGTATATTACCCAGGCTGAGAAAACTATTTAAAATTGTCTTTTTTAGGCCTGACCCTAATAAACATACAAAAACACACATCCCCACAAACATCACCTTTACAGAAAACCTGTACAGAAATATGAAAACTACCATTGCTGACCTCTTTTGAAAAATGTCTCCCTGTCTAAGGCTGCAATGCTTTTTAATCACTAAGCTGGAACAAGCTTTCAGATCAAAAAAGTTAGAGAAGCCAGAACCCTTGGTCAGCATGCCAGGCAGAAACTAATATTTCCTGGGCCCCATACTACAATCAGCATGGAAGTAAAAATAAAACCTTACTGATATATGTAATGTTCTGATGGATGGTATCCAAGGCATTATGTGAAAAGGTAGATTGTATAAACCAAGTACTGTGCTTTATGTATCTAAATCAAATACTGGCGAAGCGCTTCATATACGATATAACAAATCAAATATCATACAACCTCATATCATAACACTGCAAAAAAAATAAAAAATTATATATATATACACATACACACACCACTCAAAAAAATTAAAGGAACACTTTTTAATCAGAGTATAGCTTCAAGTCAGTTAAACTCCTGGGATATTGATCTGGTTAGTTAAGTAGCAGAGGGGGTTGTTAGTCATGTTTAGCTGCTTTCATGTTAATGAAATTAACAACAGGTGCACTAAATGGGCAACAATGAGACGACTCCCAAAACAGGAATGGTTTTACAGGTGGAGGCCAGACATTCATTTTCCTACTCATCTTTTTTCTGACTGTTTTTCCACTAGTTTTGCATTTGGTTAGGGTCAGTGTCACTACTGGTAGCATGAGGCGATACCTGGACCCTACAGAGTTGCACAGGCAGTCCAACTCCTCCAGGGAGGCACATCAATATGTGCCATTGCCAGAAGACCGGTATCTGCTCCTTTGTGCAAGGAGGAACAAGATGAGCACTGCCAGAGCCCTACAAAATGATATCCAGCAGGCCACTGGTGTGAAGGTCTCTAAGCAAACAATCATAAACTTCAGGAGGGTGGCCTGAAGGCCCGACGTCCTCTAGTGGGCACTGTGACAGACGTGAAAGGGTCTGGAGAAGTCGTGGAGAACATTATGCTGCCCGTGACGTCATTCAGCATGACCGTTTTGGTGGTGGGGCAGTGATGGTCTGGGGAGGCATATCCATTGAGGGACTCACAGACTTCTACAGGCTAGACAGTGACACCCTGACTGCCATTAAGTATCGGGATGAAATCCTTGGACCCATTGTCAGACCCTATGCTGGTGCAGTGGGTCCTGGGTTCCTCCTGGTGCACGGCAATGCCTGGCCTCATGTGGCGAGAGTATGCAGGCAGTTCCTGGAGGATGAAGGATTAATACCAATGAAGGGCTCCCACGCTTGCCTGACCTAAATTCAATAGAACACCTCTGGGATATCATTTGTCAGTCCATCTGACGCTGCTAGGTTGCACCTCAGACTATCCAGGAACTCAGGGATGCCAGATCTGGGGGCCATACAAATTAATGAGTGCCATTTTGAGTTGCTGCAATGAAATTTCAGCGAAATGGATTAGCCTGCTGCATCATTTTTTCACTTTGATTTTCGAGGTGTCTTTGAATTCAGTCCTCTGTAGGTTGATAATTTTAATTTCCATCAAACAATAGGGCATCGTTACAATTTTAACACATTACCCAGTCCATATCAGTATAGATATCCAGCATGATATTTTCCCCATTGAGATCTGATGTGTTTTCAAAGTTCCTTTAATTTCCTTGAACAGTGTATATACATACAGTTAAGCTCTTAACGCATAAAAAAACAAAAACGTATAGTCCAATGTAAGCGTCCCATACACCAACCAATCTTTATTCAATTGTCAATCGATATATTCATTCTTGTCAGAACAACAATATGACTTTCTTCAGCATGAACAAACACCACCGTGACCCTCACCACATCTCATGGGTATCTCCTCACCTTATATCATGGACCCCACTGCAAAAGGAGGGTCAATTGTGCTTTAAAATTAGAGACCACGAACTTCAGCATTCACCTGGTCATTACTGATCTCCCAGGAATAGATATATTAAAAAGAAGCAAAGAAACATCCAATAGTGCAGACATAGTTACATAGTTAGTCTGGCTGAACAAACACAAAAGTCCATCCAGCTCAACCATAGAAATAAAAGTTATAATCCTACACCCAGAGTTGATCCAGAGGAAGGCAAAAAAAACCCCCAGCAAAGCATGATCCAATTTGCTCCTGCTTGAAAAAAAAATTCCTTCCTGAACCCCCCAGAAGCAATCGGATATTCCCTGGATCAACTTTACCTATAAATGTTAGATTACAGTTATATTCTGTGCATCTATGAAACAATCCAGGCCTTTTTTGAAGCAATCCACTGAGCTGGCCAGAACCAACTCTTGAGGGAGTCTATTTCACATTTCCACAGCTCTCACTGTGAAGAAACCTTTCCGTGTTTGGAGAATAAATTTCTTTTCCTCCAGACGTAAAGAGTGCCCCCTTGTCCTCGGTGATGACCTCAAGGTGAATAACTCTACACCGAGTTCACTATATGAACCACTGATGTATTTATACATGTTGATCATATCCCCCCTTAATATCCTCTTCTCAAGAAAGAATAAATTCAGTTCCTCTAATATTTCCTCATAGCTGATCTCCTCCATGCCTCGTATCAGTCTAGTTGCCCTTCTCTGTACTTTCTCCAGTTCCCCAATGTTCTTTTTGTGGATTGGTGCCCAAAACTGAACTGCATATCCCAGATGAGGTGTTACTAATGAGGGAAAAGGATGACAAGATCCTTGCATGATAGGCAGAGGAAAAAATATACCACAACCCAGATTGCAAAGCACCAGAACAACATAAGGGCGCACAGGAACTCATCCACCTAAACACCTTTAAATGTCCCTGGGTTAGACAGAGGACAACTACAACCCTGTCTACCTCAACCCAAAGAGCATGGTTTTAGGAAACATCTGGCCTGGCTCGGCCCGACCCAACATAGCATAGTCAGCTAAGGAGCAAGGGGCAGAGAGATTTGCTAAAAATGTTCACCTGATTAGGGAAAGAAGGAAGGATTCTGGTGTAACTTCCTCCATAGGCTGCACATCAGTCACTGAAGTCACTAGTTTCCAATGATCAATGAGGAACCAGATTGAAACCCCAGAAATTTGGGGGGGGGGGGGGTGGAGAGGATCTTATTGCTCGGCAGTGAGGATGTCATGAAAAACACTAGGATGGACCTAACAGGGGTGTGAAAATTAAAAAAAAACAAAAAAAAAAACACTTGCCCAAGGGACTAAATCGGGGTCCCAATTTACTTGGGGTCCCAATTTACTTGCTGAGCAGTCAAATCAAGTTCTGGTGTCTGCTACATTAACCACTTAAAACCAAGCTTTTTCTGGCACTTTTTGTTTACATGTAACAATCAGCAATCTTTTGCTAGACAATTTCTTAGAACCCACGGCACCACAGTATTTGCACAGCAGATTCTCAAATTTAATTTTTTTTAAAAGATACAATTTTGGATTTTAATGAAAAAAACAAAACAAACTACAATACATAACCCAATTATTGGTAAAATATAAAAGATGATGTTACACTAAGTAAATAGATACCAAACATGTCACTCTTTAAAACTGCACATGCCCATGCAATGGCGACAATTTAAAAGCCTTTGCATATTACCTTTTTAGATTTACAGAGGAGTTCTGGTGCTAGAATTACTGCCCATGATCTTCAATTCATGGTGGTATCCCACATGTGTGGGACAATCTTTGTTTGCATGCATGACCGACAAGTGCCAGCAGGTATGTAAACATCCCTTGTGACAGCAATAGGCATGTGAAAGGTACTCCTTATGGAGAGATCAGGAGTCTGTAAGACCCCAGATCCCTCCTCTGCCCTTAAAAGCATTTGATCACACCAAGATATGCTTTTCATTTTTAAAAATGGCGCCATTTACATCTGGGTAAACTGGAAGTGATGTAAGGTCATTGCTTCAAGTTCCCTAATATCAATAGAGGTGAAAAGAATGGTTCCGGTGTTTGTCTCTATGATCAGTTGGCAGAAGTGTCGGCTGGTCGATCGGGTGCCACAGTGGAACGAGACAGCCCGTTAGAGCAGCGGAAGGTGGCAGGAAAGCTGAGGCATCCCCTCCAGCTGCTTGCAAAAGCAATCCAGTTGCTAAATAGAAAAAAAAAAAGGTCTAAATAGAATTTAACAAAAAACACCTGCCTGATGCCCAGAACTGCATGTCCCAGGCATTGGCCGATATGATTTGCACATCCATGCCTAAGATACAAGGCAAAGGAAGCCTCTGGAGGATCTGGCAAGTCAGGTTCTCATTAAAAAAAGAAACGGCTGAATCTGATCTCTGCTGTAGGGTCCCTCAGGGAAGTGTCAAATCTGGTGGGTACCACATACCCTAAGTGGTGCAACTGAATCCAAAGCAAGTGAACATGCCCGAAAAGAAGGAGCATAAATCCATGCAGGGTATCAAGAAAAGTCTTCACTAGAGTAGGAAAAAAGGGTCCCAGGGTATAGAGGTCCTTGACAGACCTGGTAAAAGACACCACTGAGTGCAGCAACCCCAGAAAGAGTGAGGGAAAGCCAAGGAAGACATGACAGATGCAAGAGTTTAGCCTGTAAGCTACAAGAGTAACTAGAGCTCCATATGCTTTGCAAGCATATAACCCAAGGACCCATCTGGACCTGCAAACATCCCCCCCACTTGTAAAAGTAGGGGTGCACCTTCATGCACATGGCTTACCAGAGGAGTAAGCTGACCTCTGCCTTTGAGCCCTGCAGCTTGGGGGAGGGGGGTAGTAGACTGTCGGAGTCGATGTGTACTGACCAATGAGGTAGATGAAGAAACTGGGTGGGACTCCTTTGTATTCTTCACAGACCTCCTGCACTGAGACATGTGGTGCATGCTCCAACCACCAGTGACATTACTAATATCACTGTCCCCAGAAGGTCAAATGAAACAATGTCCCTTGAAGGTTAACCAATTAGATGTTCCCTGGACAAAGGGAAAATGTTCCAAAATATTCTCAGGTAAATCCCTGGAGCCTTTATGGTGTTTCCAGTCCCTGTAGAGGAAGAAGTCATATAGTTCAGATAGCAGGAAGGTCTTTGCAATTGTAGGAGCGCTAAAAGATCCAAGGCATAGACAACACAGAGTCATCCATGACAGACACTTGGGACTTTAAATCTGAATCAGAAACAGTGACAATGTCCTAGGACCAGCTTGAATAGATTGCTCAGGATTTGCACAGCCAGAGTCTGTAGGTGATGGTTTGAGAGTGTGCACCTCTGTAGGCACAATGCCCTAGTTATCCTAGCACAAGCAGATAAGATGTCCAAAGTGGACATGGGGATTCCTGTGGCCATGGGGGAGGCCTTGGCTGCACCCAATGGAACAGAGTTAGACTATAGCAACCTTATAACAATAGGGGAAAACTGAACTGAGAGTGACTGGAAATTTAAATGGTGTCCAGCAATGCAACACTGAGGTAGCTCCCAGTGCTTCATCCTGCTATATCTTACTCTTACTTATTGAGTGTTCAGAGACAAGGTCACATCTACAGCTGTGCCACAGCTCTGGATCTGGAAAGTGTTCTGTGGGTAAAAGCAGGATGCTTAGATATAGAAAACACAATGCAGAGCACATTCCGAGCTATCCCCCTCACGTCCATTCCAGACATTTTGGGTACAGCCTCTAAACCTAGTGCTGAGGAGCTGCCAATCTGGATAACTGCTATAAACAGACCACCTCAACCAGGGGTATAGCCTGAGATCTTGATTTATATCACCAAGAAAAAAACAAGCTGTGTAGTGAGAATCTTGATTGAAGTCAACAAGAAAAAAAATACCAAAAAGTTAGAAAGCTAGCAAAAATGAGATTTTTTTCAGCAGATCTGAAGAAAATGTGTTCCATTTTCTATGACACTGGGTAGAAGAGATGTTTTATGGGGACTGGCATACATTTTGTGTTTGTCAGTATCCAAACTTTCTGTAGGCAGAAGTGTATCCCAACTGTTTCTGCATTCCTGTGTCACTCAATGGCCAAGAAAGGAAACAGGGCTTGTTTCATTGTGGTCTCCAACATGGCTTTATTTTCTGTGGCAGTGTAGGTACATTGCTGCTTTAGAGAACTCACGTTCAGAAATAAGCAACCAAGTCTGTTTATTGGCAATATATACAGGTGAAACTCAAAAAATTAGAATATTGTGCAAAAGTTCATTTACAGTCAGGTCCATAAATATTGGGACATCGACACAATTCTAACATTTTTGGCTCTATACACCACCACGATGGATTTGAAATGAAACGAACAAGATGTGCTTTAACTGCAGACTGTCAGCTTTAATTTGAGGGTATTTACATCCAAATCAGGTGAACGGTGTAGGAATTACAACAGTTTGCATATGTGCCTCCCACTTGTTAAGGGACCAAAAGTAATGGGACAGAATAATCATAAATCAAACTTTCACTTTTTAATACTTGGTTGCAAATCCTTTGCGGTTAATTACAGCCTGAAGTCTGGAACGCATAGACATCACCAGACGCATTGGTTTCATCCCTGGTGATGCTCTGCCAGGCGTCTACTGCAACTGTCTTCAGTTCCTGCTTGTTCTTGGGGCATTTTCCCTTCAGTTTTGTCAATCGGATTCAGGTCAGGTGATTGACTGGGCCATTGCATAACATTCCACTTCTTTCCCTTAAAAAACTCTTTGGTTGCTTTTGCAGTATGCTTTGGGTCATTGTCCATCTGCACTGTGAAGCGGCGTCCAATGAGTTCTGAAGCATTTGGCTGAATATGAGCAGATAATATTGCCCAAAACACTTCAGAATTCATCCCGCTGCTTTTGTCAGCAGTCACATCATCAATAAATACAAGAGAAGCAGTTCCATTGGCAGCCATACATGCCCACACCATGACACTACCACCACCATGCTTCACTGATGAGGTGGTATGCTTAGGATCATGAGCAGTTCCTTTCCTTCTCCATACTCTTCTCTTCTCATCACTCTGGTACAAGTTGATCTTGGTCTCATCATACTGCAAAAGCAACCAAAGAGTTTTTTAAGGGAAAGAAGTGGAATGTTATGCAACTGACTAGCTGATTAGAGTGGGGCACTTTGAGCCTAGAATATTGCGCCTTTTCACAATATTCTAATTTTCGGAGATTGTGGATTTGGTGTTTTCATGAGCTGTAAGCCATAATCATCACAATTATGACAAATCACGGCTTGAACTATCTTGCTTTGCATGTAATGAGTCTATCTCATATATTAGTTTCACCTTTTAAGTTGCATTACTGAAATAAATTAACTTTTGCACGATGTGTGTATATATATATATATATATATATATATATAGTGGAGGCAGAGCCGTTAAGAACTTATTTAATAATTATCATGAGTGTGATGTTTGTATCTATGGTATAGGGAACAATAGTAAGTATACCTGTCAAAACTACATGAGAATTTGGCCCTGCTACTTTTTTTGCATTTGTGTAAAATGATGCCATGACACTACCTCCTGACAATAATTACATTTGTGCATTTAGGACCTCAGTGCAGGCCTACAGTATACCACTGCACTGCTAATCCTTCTAAACAAGCAAAAGATATAAAAACATTACCTTGGCATAAGAAGCATGCTTTGGCAAAAAAAAACCCCAAAAAATTACAGTAATGGCACTTCACATCTCTGTAGTCAAGAGGACAGTGAAATGTAATGTGCAAATAAAGAACCTTTATAAATACCATAGTTGTGGTAGAAGTTTAAATTGGTGTCAAAGCAGCTCTCTTACAGGATAATAAGCTATATGATGATATGATCAGCTACAGTTACTTTCCCCAGCCTGGACAGGATGAGTGACGTTCAGTCCGCTGTCAGCTGAAAACTGGTCACAAGAGTACAGAACGAACTGCACTCCTGTGATCCACAGACGTAGTACAGCTAAAAAAAACCTGTACTTCTCCTTTAAAGTAGCACACAGACTGCAAAAAAATATGTTTTTCTATATACTTTGCACATTAGTACTCTAAGTTTCATTTCTGCATGTGTGGACGGGTACATCAAAGTAATGTTAAGTAGCGGCAGTCCTGACAATATTATGTATACATGTTTTTTTCCAGACTGCAGCGCTCTTAAATGTATTCTCAGACATGGCTGTCTGCTGATACAGGAACAGCACAGTTTGGATCAGACACAGTACTGCAAACAAACCTTGGTCTGATTATAAAGCAGGTATCTCACAGATAGAGTGTGCTCTGCTCCTGCTGGACATCACCTTTGCCTAATTTTGGATGAGCACGGATAGAGTGAAGGGTCCCCTGAGCAGCCACCCCCACCCTGGGGATGGGCTGCGTACTGACAGGAGGCCAAAACCATTTAACATCTCATCAGGCAGCATGGCGGTCCGGTTGTCACCGTGGCAACGCCGGGGCTCAATTTCACAAATGTCACATTGCGTTAACATCTTCACACTGCCCCACAACCCTGGGATTAACCCCTGCCAGTCTGCAGAGGAGTGTGTAGTCTACAAACAGTAACTCGTTGGTTCTCAATACACAGGATGTTTTAACACTTGAATGGTTTAAACAAAATATATTCTTCATAAACATCTGGATTTTTGCTTTCTGGATTCAGTTACAAACTGTAATCCCTGTTCAAAAACCTATAAGTACTGTGACCAAGCACCTTTTTTGTAGAACTTTTAGACTACTTGCAAAACTGTATTCTTCTTGAAGTTCCCACTGCCCATACTGATTGGGTTAATCCCCTTCTTATCAGATTTCCAGAACAAGCTATTTGTACTGAAACAGCATCAAGATCAGATATATATAAAAAGTGACTTTTATTTAAACAAAATGCAACCCGGGTCTGCACTTCTTAGCTTAAATATGATTAATAGGGCATAGGCTTCTGTCACCTCTTTTTCCAGTTTCAGATCCTGGAATCTGTCAAGTGCCATAATGCACCAGAAATCCATTGGCTCACTTTGGTTCACAAGTCTAATATAAAATAGGCAATAGGCTTTTGGGTGAAGCGTTTTCATTGTGTGATTGTCACAATAGTCTTTGCAGGTTGGATATTAAAAAAAAAAATAAAGTAGAAAAAATATAAAACAGGTATTGTGCATTGCCATGTGTTGTGAGCACAACTGTGCTCTTTGAGAACACTGCAAAACTATATAATTTCCTTGCGTAAAAAGCAAGCACAGAAGTGTCCCATTGATTCCAGAAGTCCAGCAGTCAAAGGTCCATCAATGTTCTAAAAAAGCTTTGTCACAGGAGCTCAGAGTCACCTCTTAAACAGGTGTAATTTGAATGATGACAGACTCTAAAGAATTAGTTCGCAGAACCTAAGTGGGGAAAAAGGAGGACCACAGTTAACCCAGACAGCAAAGAAAAATCAGCTCAATAGCAGCAAAGCCTAAGGCTATCAACTGTGCTTAGCTGTGCAGAGGCTTGTCTGCAAATCAAGCAGCTTGCTATATACACTGTGTTGACTGCTGTAATAGCATACTAGAAAATGGCTCTGTATATTACAGTCACAAAAAGTACTGGTAAAAATTTGTGTCCCTCCTATGAATAAATAATAACAAAGAAAAAATAGAAACAGCATTGGGAGAGGCAGTTAGAAGACAGCCAAAAAGCAACAGAAATTAAATCACCTACATAAGACAGAAAGAGGGGAATTAAGGGGACGAAGAAAAGGATATTTAACATATAAAATTGGGATTAGGTCTAGAAAAGGGTTGTGGATATGAGAGGATGGGGAGATGCTCATGCTAGCAAAGAAGGAGAGAGAAAACACAAACACTGGACAGACTGGGCATCCGGAGGAGGGAGGCTGCACTTGGAAAAGAAGGGGGAGAGGAGCCCATCTGGCCACAGTGTTACACAGAGATTGCTGGTATTAAAGGTTCTCTCGGCTGAGTGGAATCAGGGGACGGCTGGTAATGAGATGACAAAACGCTGGCAGTCTGGGAGGAGCGGCTCTGTCACAGCGCTGCGCGCTCAGCTGGGTCATTTGTAAGTGTCAATCACATGGTGCCCAGGGGGAAGAGAAGGGGGGCATCATCCTACTTCATCTGTTCCAGCATAAAGCTCTAGCTGAACCAGGTTTTCCCAGCTACCTGCAGTATCTACAGTCACCACCTGTCAGCATGTGTACACATGAAGACAGAGCACTTTAACTGCTTAACAATATGGATTTGAATACATATATGAGGAAGTACATGTGCTATAGCAAAAAATATCTGTTTGTGTCTATGATCTACATGCAGGCATTTACGCCATGTCCTAATTATCTGTTGGTTCAGTCTATAAAATGCTGAACATGCACTATATTTGGTGGTACAGAGAATAACAGTCTATTCAGACAAATTACATGAAGTCTAGATCTGAAGAAGAGTATATTTTGGGAAAAGCACAGTTCCCCCTGCTGACTTTGTTTTACTATCTAAATATTGTCTAGGTAGCTCTAATGTTCAGTGGGACCTGAGACCATAATCCTTACGTATTATTCATCCAGATCATCTGGCTGTATGCTCTCCATGAAATCCTCCATCACCGCAGAAGCTTTGCTTTTCTTTTTTGGAGGACCTGTGTGAAGAAAAGGAGCAAAGAGGACGAGGTGCAAATTAGCGTTATGGCAAAATGGCATGTGCAATGTCAAGAAGTCAGATGTGCAATGCTAATAATCCTGATTGTTTAATCAACAAGGGATATAGTGAACATACAATATTAGGTTACATTAGTAAAATATTTTCAAAATGGCAGAAATTACTTGCAGCTTTTTTACACTCACACCTTAACGGAATATTATAAACTTGGCCAAAGAAAGGTGTTTAAGTGAATGGTAACTTCCTAGATGAGTGGCACACTAGTATTCCCCAAATCCCCTGCATTATTTCTCACTGTTGCCCTGCTGTCTTCTCCGGGGAAGTTCCATCCTTAGAGGATGGAGTGGGAGGCCCCACTGACTGACATGTTTACAGAATGCAGAAAACTAGTCAATACTAATTAACCTGCTAGGAGACACAGTTGCTGACAGTGAAAGCGAAGGAGGGGGAGAAAAAGACAGAAAAGGAGGAGGAGGAGAGAAGTAGTGAAAGAATTAGGAAGTTAGGGAAAAATGGTGAAACAAAAAAAACCATACGGGTTTAAAAAGAATTATTAAAAAGTGGAAAGAAACTGAACAAGGAAAAAACAGACAAGACTTTTTTGGTTGAAATTTTGGTGGATGTCAAGTGAACTCTAATGCTATGTGAAAGAAAAATGGAAGTATAAAAAGTGGGTGACAAACTGTGGGAAACCATATAGAGAGAAGTATTGTTTAAATGAATGAGGTGGGATGATGTACGTTGAGCTATATGCAGAAATTTGCATGAACCTGCAGACACCCACATGCAGACTTCAAAAGTATTAATAATTAGCAATGTGGAAAACTGGAGAATGGTTAGAAACCAGAAAAAAAATAAGTGATTTAATAGCATGGACATCTACAAGCACTGTACAGGGGACATGAAAACACAAAGCAGCAATTGCAGTCTGGATTGAAATACAAAATCAGGGAGAGATGCTCTGTGTCTTTCACTGAACTTTTGATACATGCAAAATGAATTTTGTGTGGGGATCAAAGATTGTTGATAAAGGACACTGTTGACTGCAAATGTTCATTAATATCTCATTCTGCACATTATTCATTTGGAAGGACTGTGTTTGCAGGTTCCACTGTGTTTGTACAAGAGCCATGGGCAGCACTATTCATTTGATTATAATCTCTTGTTCGATACATGGCAAGGGTCAATACACATTGGCTTACATTAAAGGACTACTAATATGCTCACAAATATGAATAGAAAACATCTCCAAAGCTTGTCATAATAGAATAGACGTGAAGTAACAATCTGATCTGAAAAAAGACACTGACTGGCATACATCAAACTAGTTGATACAAATAGAGTTTTCTACTTAAAGGATAAGTTCACCTTTAAGAAAAAAAATAATAAAAATGCACTTTTTTTTGCAGGTAAAAAAATGTGCATTTGTTATTTTTGTCTGCAGGAGCCTGTAAACCATTGCACCAGCAATCAGTAGATCGCTGGTGCCATGCAAGTCTCCTGCAGATCTGTCAGTTTATCTGCTTGCTAGAACAGGATGCAAGCAGATATACTGACAGGAAGAATGAATGAACGGTGAAGCGCCGTGGTAGCTAATTAAGGACTATAAGCTGACCAGCTGTGGAGACTTGTAGTCTCTCATTCACGGTTGACTGTGAATGAGCGATACAGGTGTGGGGGCGGAGCCCCACACAGCCACGTTTTTAAAAAAATTGACAGCTAGCGAGTGGGGAGAAGATCCCCCGCTAGCTGTCAAAGCAGGGATTGGGGGGAAAGGGGGAGGCAGTCTGATTGTAACATGTTACACCTTGAATATGGGTGTAACAGGTAACGTGTTACGAAAGGTGAACTTATCCTTTAACATGGATTCTCTTATCCAGTAAGGTATACATCTGAATAAACTTTATGCAGTACCTGATTGGATAAACCAAATGAATAGGGTAAAAATGATTTGATAGTTGAATATTTCACATTTTGTGTTGTTGCCTGGCAGAGTATATATAAATTTACAGATTTTATTTGCAGCCATAAAATCAAAACAAAAACTGTATTTTAGGTTCCCTTACCTTTTAATTAGTTTATCACATGCTGCAGTACATCTAACAGTATTAGCAAATTATAGATAAGTATTTAATCATTTTACTGCCACTGACATAAGTTATTTATATCGGAATAGAACTGCTTGCAGCAAGCCAGCACAGTAACCCTTACGTTCATTGCATTACCTAAGGCTGTAAAGTTCAAGTCACAGAAGCTCACACCCAAGTGCTGCCTTAAAATTTGCTCTCATGTAAATGGATATGATCAGTGGCTAACAAAACATGATCACATCTACAAAATCTGTAAATGTGGCGGCTCCTGTATTCAGCTATGTTATGACTTCTGATCACATTTATAGTACTGCACCCAGTTTCCCTCTCCAACCCCTGTCACTTTACAGACCATGTCCCCATCCTGTGCTCCAGCACATGTTCCTCTCCAGCCTGTGTTCCCTTCCGGTGTTTTCCCCCTGTGCTCCAAGCAGTGTGGTGCTCTTCATTCGCCATCATACAAGCTCACCGATTGCACTACAGTTAGTGAGCTTGCAGGCTAAAAGAGGTGCCCAGCTCTACCAAAGTAATCCAGCAGCCGAATGCCTGTGGATCATGTTAACATCCTTGCACCTGAGAAAAGCACGACTTTTTTGTCAGGCTGCTGTGCTTTGCTCTGTAAATATGATTTGGTAGCTGTCATATTCACAGCATCTCTGCCCAGCTGTAAAAAACCTCCCCAATTGCCATCTTGAAAGTGTCATTCATGGGACTGGCATCGTAAGCTAGGGGAAATCAGCAAACTTGTCTTATGTTCACTAATCTCCTTTAGTTTAATTAAACATATAAATGCTCATTTATGAGCAATACTGGTTTTAATACTGGGCAACAGCAGAGAAGCATTCCTGCCCCTTTCCACCTCCTGCTGCTTCCCTTGGCTCTTAATGGCAATTCCCAGCTGTCATTTGAACAGCTGGGACTTGCAGGAAGCAGCTGCTGTCAAACGCCTCTGAGAAGTGTTTGTAAACACTGCTCAGATGCAATTCAGAAGAAATACATGTAACAATATTTAGTCTTTCACCTTCTTTTTCTCTAGTCACACCATCTTCTCCTTACAACCAAGATTGAGCATATTACGATTTGGTAGCAGTTCAGACATATCAGATCTCTGCCACCTACAATACATACCCTCTGGTCTTACATCATTCACTGGAAACTATGAAGGCAATTATAAATATTCCAATATTATTCTTATATAGCTGTATACCAAGCTAGATATATTTACGACTTCTCTTATACTTTACTATCCCCAAAGTTGCTCCAGTAAGGTTTCTCTGAGCTTGTCCCCCAGGGTCCTGATGGTATGGTCCCGTCAAGTCTGGATCACTGAATGTGACTGCAGTGAGTACCTCAACCTAAATATCTTGGTTATATGTTAAATGTGTATTATTGGATTTGGTAATGTACAAATTTCGCATTTATTGTACAGTATATATGAATATTTGTTTTCTATATATTTAAACAGATACTGTACTCTCCTGAGTCCTGCTGAAGAAGTGGACATCAGCCCTGTGAGACGTGCTGAGGGTCATGGGATACCCTTAATATGAAATAAAATATATTCAGATGAATAGCATGGTCTAATTTGATATAACATTAAATGTGGAACGCCAACATGGGGATCCCAGAACAAGAAGGGAATTGAAGAAATTGAAAAAAAAGGCAATATTTCACTTTCACTTCCAATTTATGTGCTTTTTTTATACTTTGTGAACGAAAATCTTATATAATTTTAACTAGTTAGTCAGTAATCTTTAAGCACCTTAAAAGTACAAATATTTCACAAGGTATTTAGCCCTGATATTTCAGCTGCCTGCAGGTTTCCTTGAGCCTTTTTACTAACAACAACATACTAAATAAATAAATGTGGGGAATTTAATTATGATTGTGCAATGTTCAAATGCAGACTTAATGGTGCCCATATCAATAGTTTAAGTACAACTCTCTTCAAGAGCCTCTCTATGGTTTTTATTGCTGTCTACTGTATGTCCCCACCGGGGTGATGGAGCTTCAATGTTTGTCCTTGACCATTGTCAATGGGTGAGAAATTGAGGCGGGGGGGATGAAACATATTTCAGTTCTCACTGGATCAGAATAAAGGAGTACTTTCCACTGGGAATATTTGTTGCAGCAATACCTACATTAGATAGGATTATGCTTCAATTTGGGGAAATTTCTAATTACTTCCGGTTTTGTTTCTGTGGAGAAGCGGTGCTTGATGGGGTCACAGGTAGCAAAAATACCTGACAGAAGTTTTATCCTTTTCTAACAGGCTGGAATACATATAAAACACTCAAATAACCAAAAAATTCTGTGGTATTAGTTTGTATTTTGACTAAATATGTAAGTGCATCACCTGCACCAAGAACCATCATGACTGGCTACTATGGCACTCATTGTTTTTTTTATTTTAGCATATTACAAAAATCAGTTATTTGACTGCACTAAGAAAATATCAAGCATATCTCATGTATAAACGGTCATGTCATGCAGGCATTTTTATGGTGGTTTTGAAGCAAACATGACAAAACACAATGTGGTTGAACAGTATCTGTAGATCTGCATGTAATGAAAGTGAACCTATGAGGACAGACATAAGGGAGGCTCCTGGACTGTCATCCAGATCCTAGCTTCATAACTTACTGAGTGATGAACATGAAGCAAGCATGCAGGTAAGTTTGAATATACACTAGAGTGCTTGTTTCATGTCAGTGACTTACTACCTAATAAACCAAAAATCATAATATATATATATATATATATATATATACACACACACACACACACACACACACACAAATATACAGTGAAGGAGATAAGTACTTGATCCCCTGCTGATTTTGAATGTTTGCCCACTCACAAAGAAATGATCAATCTAAAAATCGAATGGTAGGTGTATTGTAACACAGAGACAGAATAACAACAAAAAATTCAAAAGAAATGCATGTCTAACAAATTATACACTGATTTGCATGTTCATGAGGGACATAAGTATTTGATCTCCTATTATTCAGCAGTATTTCTGGCTACCAGGTGTCTTTCATACAGGTAACAAGCTGAGATTAGAAGCAGTCTCTTAAAGGGAGTGCTAAAAAGTTGCTTGATCCTGAAAAGCCCAAGAAGCACTTACAGACCTAATAAGGTGAGCTCTAACAGGAAAAAACTCAATCCTCAAGACCAGGGGTCTCCACCTATGGCCCTCAAGGTGTTGAGGAATTGCAAGTCCCATGAGGCCTTGCAAGACTCTGACAGCCACAGGCAAGACTACCAGAGGCATAGGCATGATGGGACTTGTAATACTTCAACAGCAGGAGGGCCATAGTTTGGAGACCCAAGCTCAAGACCATAAATCTGAACAATGGTCTGTATGCATTACCTAGAGATGACAGTACAAGAAGCTGGCAGTGCCACTCTGGGACCTCTGCAATGACAAAAAAGGATTAGGTCTTCCTAAAAGAAGCTGTGGCTGAGAGGTAAACTCACACAGCCAGAACCACATCTAGACGATGGAAGAAAATTTCCATCTGTAGCACCAATCCTGGATGAAAAAGGGGGGATGGGGTATTGTCCAGGGTAAAGTGAAAAGCAGAGACTATCTTAGGCAAGAAGGAAGTCATGGGCCTGAACACCACCACTTTGTCCCTATGCAAAACCAAAAAGTGGTATTTGCAAGAACCTTGTGTCTAAGAGTAAACAGAAGAGTGCCCCTAATGGGTTCAAAGAACAGCTTCTGAAGTGTAGATCCTGCAGAGTCACAAGGGGATGGACAGGGGAAACCTCAAGGGAGAACCCCTGCACACAGATTCTAATCAACAAGTGACAGGCCAATGGTCTCTGAAACAGAATAAAAATAGTAGACACTTGGAAAGATAGAATTCATTCAAAGGAGAAGCTTCCTAGGTGAAAGCCCCTAGATTTATACCAAGTAACATAAGCCTTCCATGTCCAGTGATAGACCCTGCAGGAATTGGACTTCCTAGCCTTAAAACATAGTAATAACACCCCTGTCTCTTGGGATTTGGGTTTCAACAGCCATACAGGATGAAAAATTGGCCATTGAGACAGAAGATCCAGCCAGTATGGCATGGCCCACAACACATGGGTCCAGACACTCCTAGCTGAGAAAGTCTGCTTGCAAACTGTTCATGCATGGAATGTACATAGCTTGCAAGGTTGAAACATGAGGTTCTAATCAGGGTAGGATCGGATCTACGTCTCTTGCTTCAGAGACGCCTGGTGCCTCCCTAATGGTTGTTGTGGCATATCTTGACTATGTCCAGATTTGAAGGCCCTCCAGCAAGTTGGTCCAATAATGAACAGACAGCCAAATTGCAAAGCACCAAGATGTTTGTTCAGGATTCTTCTGATGACCATGACCCGCCCCCCAGTCCCACATGCTATGGCCTGACATGAGAATCTTCTAATAGATGGGAAGTAAAAACTCCCCTGACTCCAAAGCCGGATTGCTGAGCCATCAAGCAAAAAAATAGCCTGGTCCTGGGTATCAGTTGGACTGGCCTGTCTAAAGAAAGTACCAATTTCTCATACAATGACAGAACATTGTGCTCCAGAGATTTGGAGGAACATTGGACAAAGGGAACAGCCTTAAAGAAGGCTACTATCAGCCCCAAGACTCATGCTAAAGTGGAAAGTGAAGCAGCTTCTGGACTGAAGAGTTCACACTTGAGACCAGAGAGTTTGAAGCTTCTCCTGGGGAAAGACCAGACCTAGAATCTCCCAAGTGATGAGTCAGTTCCAGCAATGATTTCTGAAGGTTCAAGATCCACCTGAACTATTGTAATGAATGTTTAGTCAGAATATGCTGTCTGATTGATTTGACCTTTTTCTTAGCAGGGGAATGTTAAGGTATCCTACAATGGAGATGCAACAAGAGCGTAACAGGGCCAACACTGGATGCAGGTTTGGATGCAGTTCGATTCAAAAGCAAGGAGGAGAAAAACTGGCTGGAAGTTGCCAATAAGAAGGGAAGCTCCCAGCAGTGATGTAGAGAAGAATCTTGACTGAAAGAATAATTGAAGAGGAGAAAAAAAATTGCGAGAAAAAAAATTGCAGGAAAAAAAATTATAGGTTAGACTTTACAGTAGAGATGGAGAATGCCGCTAGTAGGAAAGGTTATCCTAGGCTGGCTTGCAGTTTTCTTGTTTGCCGATGTCCAGTCATCCTGTAGGTGGTAATAAAACGTGAAGGTTAAAGTTTTCCTGGGAAGCTCAGAGTACCTCCACGCTGGCATTCTGCTTTTGTTTCAGAGAACACATATAAAACTGTGTATATCAGTAATAAATGGGAAAATAGCTGGTGTTCAAAAACATTTAAATAAAAGTATATATTTTTTTTTTTTTATATTTTCTAATGGGAAGAGACCTGATGCAACCCCCCTTACCCCAAGCAGCTCTGTGATGTCACATCACATCCTTTGTAAACATAATGTGGAAGTATTGTTGAGCAGTGCCTTGATCTAGAGATCACTCTATATTTTGGTGCATTCTATAGGGGATCGGAAGCTCAGGATTTAGTTTCAGAGATTAGTGCTTGGCAATTCAGTGGGAGCTATTGAACCTGGCTGGCATTTTTTAAACTATATCCTAGTATCGCTTTAAAGCAGGACCTGAGACCCAGTTATTTATGTGTCTTTAAAAGAAGTCAAATTCTTTGTTTATTTTAAGTATTAAACAGGTTGTGTAAATCAAATACTTATGGAAAGCACTGTATAGTCAAATGAAACAGGTGTAGTTTGATGATCACAATTCCCAAGTTAAAAAAGTATAGGCAATAGACTACATATGCAATTTAAAAACTTGGTATGGATGATTTAATTTAGTACTTGGATGCCAGTCTGTCCAGCCTAGCAGCCAACAAATCTCTATGAGCCAAAAGAGAAGATTTGATTTCATTAACAAAAACGGGAAAGGCTCAAAAGTTAGATTCCAGAAGTAATTTTTAGGTACATTGGCTATTTTGGAGGGATACCAGCCCTGGTATAAGATACAGTGGGAAAAACTATTATTTGATCCCCTGCAGATTTTGTATGTTTGTCCACTTACAAAGAAATTAAGGGTTTATAATTTGTTATCCTAGGTGTATTTTAAATTATAGAGACAGAATATCAACCAAAAATAACACGATAAAAATGTTATAAACTGAGTTGCAGTTCAGTGAGTAAAATAAGTATTTGATCCCCTACCAAACAACAATAATTCTGGCTCCCACAGACTGATTACGTGCTATGTGCTCATGGGGTACACAGATTAATCTGTCAATTTAAGAAGGTGCTCCTAAAAACAACTCATTACGTTGACACCGGTCCATAGAATTTCTTTCTTCCATTCAAACCTCACTATCATGGCTAAGAGCAAAGAGCTGTCAAAGGACATCAGGGACAAGATTGCAGACCTGCACAAGGCTCGAATGGGCTACAAGACCATCAGCAAGAAGCTTGGTAAGAAAGAGACAAATGTTGGAGTGATTATTTGCAAATGGAAGAAATACAAAATAACCATCAATTGCCCTGGTCTGAAGCTCCATACAAGATTTCGCCTCATGGGGTAAGGATGATCCTGAGAAAAGTGAGGGATCAGCCCAGAACTACACAGGAGGAACTTGTGAATGATCTCAAGGCAGCTGGGACCACAGTGACCAAACAAACCATTGGTAACACAGTATGCCGCCATGGATTGAAATCCTGCAAGGTCCCCCTCCTCAAGAAGGCACATGTACAGGCCTGTCTGAAGTTTGCCAATGAACATCAAATTGATTCAGAGAAGGAATTGAAAAACGTTATGTGGTCAGAGGAGAATAAAATTGAGCTCTTTGGCATTAACTCGACTCCCCGTGTTTGGAGGAAGAAAAATGCTCACTATGAAGAACACCCAAGAACACCATCCCTACAGTCAAGCACAAAGGTGAAAACATTATGGGGCCAATGGACGGGGCCATGTATTGTAAAATCTTGGATGAGAACCTTCTTCCCTTAGCCAGAACACTGAAGATGGGTTGTGAATGGGTCTTCCAGCATGACAATGACCCAAAACATACCACCAAGGCAACAAAGGAGTGGCTCAAGAAGAAGCACATTAAAAGGTCATGAAGTGGCCTAGCAGTCTCCTGACCTTAATCCTATAGAAAATTTATGGAGGGAGCTGCAATTTTGAGTTGCCAAGCGTGTTAAAGTGTTACTACACCCAGGACCCTGCATTCACTATATCTGGTCTCCCACAGTACACAGCACATGGAAATGCAATTAATTTCCTTTATTAAATATAACCTGCTAAATCAGTGTCCCAGCAAAGCACTGGCTACAGCTTATATGAGGAGTTTCATTCTCCTGTAGGAGGATGCAGGACCCCTGACCTCTGTCTGGAGAATGCCAGTTGGCCCTGTGCTAATCACATGCACTCTCCCAAGAAAAAAAAACAAAAAAAACTCTCTGGCAATACACATCAAACTGAGTATGTGCAGCTTGCCCCCAAGCCTCTGTTCTATCAGGAGATATTTAGGAGTTACAGGAAGAAAGGGAGGATCAGAGAAGACAAGATCAAAAATCCTTTTTACATAATGTGGAGGAATAACCCTTTAGGTTCCACAGTGAGTATAACAAGCATGCTTTACTGCATATACAGACTGATTTGACTGTTGTGGGTTTAGTAACACTTTAAGGATTTAGAGAAGAACTGTAAAGAGTGGACCAAAATCCCACCTAAGATGTGTGCAAACCTGGTAACTGGATCAACATTCGGCTTAAGAATGGACTGATAAGTATATCAATCCAATACATATTTAAAAGGAACATTATCCATTTATACATATTGTTTGTCTGAAGAAGGCCTCAGTTTTTGCACTGCCATTTCATCCAGGATCAATCCTTTGTGTTGAAGCCAGCATATGCACAGCATATCAATATTGGGCAATAAAACTGGAATATACACAGGCTACAAAGTAGAGGTTACTGGTGCGAGGGAGGTTGACACCCCACAGTGGGTGCTTTTGGGTTAACATATCTTAAAAATTACTCTACAATAATACTCTTCTCCGCCTCTGGACCACGCATGGTTAATACTCCTCTGGCTTGGATATTTTGTGGATACATCTTACAGTATATATTGCCATTACTGTTTGCAAACAGGATTGAAAATTGGAACCATACTTGATACAATCTCCAGTAAATAATATACTGGGACTATGCTGATTCACCTTTATCCATGATATGCCAACAAATCTGAAGATTTAGAAATCTACCCATTATACATTCTTGTCAACTGTGTACGGTACTGATCAGAGATCAATATTAGTCCAGCATTCTGTGCATTCAATTAAAAACCTAGTGGCTACTCTTTCTATCCCTATCTGTCCTCTATAACTGTCCTTTTGTTCTGAGAGCTCTCAGCTTTGATTGGTATCCAATTGGTATAATATGAAGATACAACCATTATCTTATTTATATATGTATCACTTTGATCCAAGATATCGAATTGATCTTTAGATGGTGACCCTGAAACCTTTTAATGAGTGTGTTTATGCGTTCAATGTGTATTAGCTTTTAACTAATTAATCAATAAATGTAATTATTAGTCAATGATATCTGTCGGTACAAAGAATTTTGTTTATAATTTTTCATTTTTGATATATGATTCAGCAAATATATCTAGGGTTGAGGTGTTGAGCTCTGGGGTGTGGAAATTTTTAAAAAAACTACTTGTCCAGGGACTAAATCAGTGTGCCAATCTACTTGTCCAGATGAAAAAAAAAATTAATTTTAACCAAAACCTTATTTAAATCAGAGGTGATTTTAGGACTGTTTTAATAAAAACAAAAGGCGTTTTATGGTGACTTAAATGTGTAAAATTTTTAACACTGTGCTGCTTATCTCCTCCAACCCCACCCCCACCCCCGGCCTGTCTCTAGCACCACATTCGGGGACTAGCAGGGAGCAGGGAGAATTTGCAGTGTAATGAGCACCAACTGGCTGCTCCTCAGGAAAGGGGTGTCCAGCTTATCCTTTATCCCTTTCACTACGAGAGCCATTTTTGTACAAGATTGTGCAAAAAATCATTTTAGGCCTGAAGATTGCATAAAACCCCCAAACATTATATATTTTCTGAAATCAGAGAGCCTAGAGAATAAAATTGGTAGTTCCAATTTTTTATGTTGCATGATATTACTGCAAAATTTCAGCAAAAATACAAGTTAATTTTAGGGCATAAAAAAAAGCAATACATTACCCTATGTTTTTGAAAATATAAAAGATGAGGTTGCATCGAGTAAATAGATATCCAACATGCCAAACCTTAAATTTGTGTGCACTTGTGAAATGGCGATGTATTTCAGTGCCCTACATTTTCAATAGATGATGCTTTTAAAGCCCCTTTTAGGTCATCAGTTTAGTGCTACGGAGGAGGTCTGGTGCTAGAATTATTGCTCTCATCCTGGCATGAGCAGCGATATGTGACATGTGTATCGCAATTGATGTTTACATGCATAGGTTCCCCAACGTGTGCTTTAATGTTTGTACGTGTGTAAATGTGGGGGGCTTCATTTTTTGGGGAGGGGGGGTGTTATGTGCTTAGGTGTAATTTTAATTTTTTTTCCATCACACAGGGGACAACATGCCCTAGCGGCAGTTCGGGGATGTGCCACCATATGTCTTTACACTACAAAGACTAGGTCTCCTGAGGATGAGGTAACTGCACGGTTTTTCCACTGAGGATCCACACAGCACTCGTGCTGCCATCTTCTACAAAGCCACAGGAAAACGATTGTGCCTGAGTTATAGCAACTCCTCTATGCAAACATGCACAACCCCATCCATTCTGTAGAAAACTGAAGAGTCCTAAGGAAGTGAGGGGACCCCTAACTTTGAAGAGTGACATTCCCATCCAGCTCTAAGTCCAATTAAAGGGACACAAGTCTTATATGACCTCACTTAACGGTTTGGTCATACAGTCATGGCCGAAATTGTTGGCACCCTTGATATTTTTCCTGAAAATCAAGTATTTCACACAAAAAAGGTATTGCATTAACACATGTTTTGCTATACACATGTTTATTCCCTTTGTATGTATTGGAACAAATATAAAACAGAGGCAGAAAAGCAAATATGACATAATGTCACACAAAACCCCAAAAATGGGCTGGACAAAAGTATTGGCACCCTTAACTTAATATTTGGTTGCACACCCTTTGGAAAACATAACTGAAATCAGTCGCTTCCTATAACCATCAATAAGCTTCTGACACCTCTCACCCGGAATTTTGGACCACTCTTCCTTTGCAAACAGCTCCAGGTCTCTCTTATTGGAAGGACACCTTTTCCCAACAGCAATTTTAAGATCTCTCCACAGGTGTTCAATGGGATTTAGATCTGGGCTCATTGCTGGCCACTTCAGAACTCTCCAGCGCTTCTTTGCCATCCATTTCTGAGTGCTTTTTGACGTATGTTTGGGGTCATTGTCCTGCTGGAAGACCCAGGATCTTGGACGCAAACCCAGCTTTCTGACACTGGGCCCTACAGTGCGACCCAAAATCCTTTGGTAATCCTCAGATTTCATGATGCCTTGCACACAGTCAAGGCACCCAGTGCCAGAGGCAGCAAAACAACCCCAAAACATCATTGAACCTCCACCATATTTTACCGTAGGTACTGTGTTTTGTTCTTTGTAGGCCTCATTCCGTTTTCGGTAAACAGTAGAATGATGTGCTTTACCGAAAAGCTCTATCTTGGTCTCATCTGTCCACAAGACGTTTTCCCAGAAGGCTTTTGGCTTACTCAAGTACATTTTGGCAAACTGTAGTCTTGCTTTTTTATGTCTCTGTGTCAGCAGTGGGGTCCTCCTGGGTCTCCTGCCATAGCGTTTCATTTCATTTAAATGTCGACGGATAGTTCGCGCTGACACTGATGCTCCCTGAGCCTGCAGGACAGCTTGAATGTCTTTGGAACATGTTTGGGGCTGCTTATCCACCATCCGGACTATTCTGCGTTGCAATCTTTCATCAATTTTCCTCATCCGTCCACGACCAGGGAGATTAGCTACAGTGCCATGGGTTGCAAACTTCTTGATAATGTTGCGCACTGTGGACAAAGGCAAATCTAGTTCTCTGGAGATGGACTTGTAACCTTGAGATTGTTGATATTTTGCCACAATTTTGGTTCTCAGGTCCTCAGACAGTTCTCGTCTCCTCTTTCTGTTGTCCATGCTTAGTGTGGCACAGACAGACACACAATGCAAAGGTTAAGTGAACGTCTCTCCTTTTTATCTGCTTTCAGGTGTGATTTCTATATTGCCCACACCTGTTACTTGCCCCAGGTGAGTTTACAGGAGCATCACATGCTTGTAACATTCTTATTTATCCGCAGTTGTGAAAGGGTGCCAATACTTTTGTCCAGCCCATTTTTGGAGGTTTGTGTGACATTATGTCGAATTTGCTTTCTTTCCTCCCTTTTTTTGTTTTGTCCCAATACACACAAAGGGAATAAACATGTGTATAGCAAAACATGTGTTAATGCAATACGTTTCGTGAGAAATACATGATTTCCTGGAGAAATATCAAGGGTGCCAACAATTTCGGCCATGACTGTATATACCAAGTGAGAGCACAGCCGATGAAGATGCACATTTTAGAATTGGTGGATTGCAAGCAAATCATTTTTGTCACATCACCAGGAGTGTGAAGTCATGGATTGAATAAGGACATTTTGCTGCAATAGTGTGATTGTAATTTCACATAGAATTTGTTTTGGATTGTACTTTGTTTCGATTGTCAGTAGACGGCGACACTGTTATATATAATTTTGGATCAATTATATTCCCCACTGTAAAAAAGCAATGCAATTATCATATAAAAAGAAAAATGAAAAAATGCAGGCAACAGAAATACAAAATGAAGACAATCTGACCAGAGATGAAGAGAAGTAAGCGAGAGAAAGAAAAAGTGTTCCTCTTTAGATCACTACGGCATGTATTATATCAACTGGACCTAAATTAAGGGGGGGGGGGGGGGGGAAGAAGCGGACAAGGAAGAAAAAACATAGCATAAGGGGACATGTCTAATACATCTAAACATCTTCTCCACCACTTAATCTAGAGTTTGAGGAATTTAAGTGGTTAGCCCTGTAAACCTGTAAAAGAGAAAACGTTTGTAAGCTCTCACATGCAGGCCCCTCCTAGCTCTCTTGGCTTGAACAGTTTTTTGATTGTACAGTCCCCATTTATTTTGTAAAGTGTTCCGGAAATTGGTGCTTTACTAGCCTCCATTAGCAAACTTCTTCTGAAAATGCTAACAACTTGGTAGCTAAGCTGATCTAGTGGCTTCAGTTATCTGAGTCAATGAACTGTGACAAGTATGCTGAATTAGATAGCCAAATGCCCTTATCAGCATACTTGTCATTTAGGGGCTCAATGTTCTGAAGTAAGGGTGTGAGACAGCAAAGCAACTAGCATTTCATGCAAAAGGGTCAGCAATGCCAGCCCCAATGTTTCTCCCACTATAGTTTTTCTTTCATGCGTTCCTGTCCTGTAGAAATTGCTTTTCAAATCTCCCTCAAGCAATAAGGGCTTGTTCATGCCAAAGAGCTGCACTGAATGTATGGCCGCTAGTGTGCACTACTTTTTTTTTTTCAGAGAACTTTACTGAAATGTAATCTTTGCGTTGGCTCTCATTGCAAAATTAAGGGAGACAGTACAGTTACAGTCAGAATTGATGGGGAATTACCTGATAACATAATAAACAAGGCATTTTGCCCTGCCTATGTATTGGAGCTGTGCAAGGAAATAGTGTCCAGTGTAGCACCTATGTATCTGGTGTGAATGGCCTTAAGTTTTTTTGGTCTCTGCCATGGGGTAGATTCGGTCTACCACCTAACCAATGCATCAGCTCTGGATATGTGACCTAGCGGCAGCACCAGCATCTTCCTAAAAGAAAAGTATTAAAAAAGCTACTGTAACCAGTTCAGTATTTTAAAGCTCAATCAGCCACTTTAAAGATATTTCTTGTTTATCCAGAATTCATTTAAATATCTCATTGGTGACATGCAACAATGCAGAAGTGTGCTATTTTCTGTCAACAGCAAGCTTTTCAGCCCTAAACACTTAAAGCAGTAATAAACCCAAAGCCAAATATGTAATATATACCAATCATTAGATGTGGTGGCCATATTAGTATTTTTTAGGCTCCCATCCCCCCCTTTGTGATCTGGCCAGTAATACACCTCCTGTATTATACAGACACCACTCTGGATGAAGGAGCACAGAAGGCAGATTTGGGCAGCAGTCAGTCTGAGGGGAGGGTAGTTTTATATCTGAGATTGTCAGTCTGAGGGGAGGGTAGTTTTAGATGTCTTAGAAGATTTAAATATACAAAAAAAATGTAATCCAAACTCCAGCTAACACTTTCTAAGCAGTTTTTTTTCCTTTTGGGACAAAGGTTTTACATAAATAAATAAAAGCAAATAATTTTAAGTACACTTCTGCCAGTGTTAAATGGTCTGTTTCATTCTTGTAACACCAAGACAGCATGTTCTTTTGAAAAACAACAGACTTACTGGCTGGATCACCAGATGAAAAGAGAAAAAATAAGGCTTAAAAAAAAGGAAACTAATAGCGTCATCACATGTAAGAATTCTTAAGCCACAATATAATAAATGTTTGGTTTTGGGCTTAATACTGCTTTAAAAGGGGAAAACAATTGTTGCACTAGCTGCATACATAGGAGTACTTACCATGAATTCCAGACAAGGACTAAGCAATCCCTGGCACTCGGTACATTAAAGCTTAATTAAGATACAGATGAGCACTTCATGAAAGACTTGCTTCAGGTTACGCTCTGACACGTTTCAATAGATGTGGACTAAAGCGTCTATACAGGTTTGACGCTGCAATCACAGTGTACTGCTCTTCTCAATAAGCCCTTCCGTCAGAGAAAGTTTAAGGTGGAACTACACTGTATCTGAGCACCACAAACCAAAAAACTATTTAATTCATGTTTAATGTTCAAAGTAAACTCTTCCATCCATTTATGCATTATTTTGCTGAGAAATAACTTTGAAAAACAAGCCCTAGCATTTCTGACAGAGGCCATCTTAAGTAAGGGCAGATGGTTCATGTAGCACTTACTTCCTGGAATACATCTGTCCTTAGCTCAAGCATGAAAGGAGGTGGGTATGCTTAGCTGAAAAAACCCTCCTCCCCCCCTGAAGACTCCTGAGATGTATGACATAATTTGCCTAGGCATGGAAACCAGGGAGTAACTGGAGAAATGTTACAAAAAAACATTTAAAACAAGAAAATATGATATACTTTCCTATCTATTTACTAATGCTAACAGCATAAGGAATAAAAATAGTCAATGTTGACAGAGAGTGAAGTTCCACTTTAACTGTCTCAAATGAAACACCGGTATTGCTGAATGCATGTCTGTATTTAACATCTTAATGCTTGTTATATATGGGCAAATAATTCCACAAATCTACTAAGAGTATTTCCCTCCTTGTAAGTCAGCAAGGCAACATGGGTGCAATCCAGGACATCATGTTATAAAGATCCAATAACAGAATACAAATATCTAATTACACTGTCATAAAGAGATATTTACATTACAAGTGAGGTATATTTCTAGTTAGGTCTGCTCAGTTTTAGAGAGCATAAAGCAGCTGACATCACACAACATTAACAGGTATAGTACAGGTTTGCTTCTTACCGTGATACTGTTCCGCTGTCCTTCTCCTTAGATCCTCCAAACTCTCCTCAGTGTCCGCCCATTCCAGGACCAGCCTTCGGCCATACAAATGTGTACTGTGACAAAGAGCATTAAAAGCCCTCTGTATTGGGGGGAGAGGAACTGAGCATTAAAATAAAGATCAGTGGCTTTCCAATTATACAAAAGTGAAAACTGAGCCTTTAGGAGGTCTAGGCCTGTGTTAGAAAGTATAACCAGTACAAGAAACCTTAAATTTTAATGTAGTACAATGTCTAGTAAATTATAAAATACAACTTGGCTTCTAAAACTCAGATTCCAAAATAAATTATTGCTGCCTGGAGCCTGAAAGTGGCATGATCGTGTTGGTTTATGAAGGCCAAACTTCCTATAATAAAAGGTCTCAATATAAGACATCAACATAAATTAACAATTCTTGAACAAACATAGAATATTCACTGGTGTCCACAGTTTCTTGGTTTAAAAATTAACAATGGCCCTTACTTGTGTGAAGGCATCCTATACTAAAGATACAATACAGGGAAGTCTGGTTGAACACATCTGGAATCATTGCATAAATGCCAAGTGGTGCTTAGCCTGGAAGCAATTGTGCAGCAATATATTCAGTATGAAGGATCAGGGTGCAAAAAAGCCCCCCAAAAAACTCAAACATTAAACATGAGGTTTGTGTTATAATTTAAATTAAATCCCTTGGTTTTCAAAAGTCATTTTCTGCCATGTATAAATAATTAAACAAAACTGGCAGATTTAGATCTCAAACAGTATGTTTTATAAAATCATATCCTTGGAAAGCCATTGATAAAAGTATTGTATATGTATGTACCAAGTGATTTTGCCATGTTAAAAAGCATTTACTTTCTTGCAATCCCCACAAATAAAGGTGAACACAAAAGTCAAATAGGTCAAGGACGCAAACCATTATTGCACACTGATGTCTACAGATTTAAAGGAAGCCATTCTTTCTTTCATGGGTCACAGGTTGCCTTTGCTTGTATCTTGTGTCAGAGGTAGCCAAGGCTGCGGCATAACAGATTTGAAGACAGAGACTGGGTCGAGACACAGTGTGAGCCAAATATTACCAGAACTGAGAATGTAAGAGTACAAATGAGGATGTAATTGGAAGGTCTTGCTCAACATAAACAGCATCTAAACATCACCCCCCTCTGCCTGTTTATTTACACAGATGCATCACTTGTTAATTGAGAAACAGGCAGTGTGAAAACAGCTATTTAGGGGGGAGGGGGGAGTTTGAGAACAGGATCCCCATGTCTAGAGGGGAAAAAAAAGTGAGGCACAGAAGATAATGGAAAAAAGCTGCAGAAAAGACTAGCTGAGACACTGCTGTATAAAAAGTAAGAGCAAGGAGTGGGGTAAGACCTGTGTGTGAAAAGCACATATGGGCAAACGGTAACTGAGTACTGTTAGTTTGCCAAGAGTCTCATTATTCTCATCATTTACTGAAAGTGACAGCTAAAGCAGAATTTTACCACATTTGTATCTACAGCCATGTAAATCACTGTTTGAGAACCATGCCTTCTCTTGACCTCTATTTTCTCACCTTAGCATCTTGTTTAGTTACAAAGTCCACAAAGCCAAAACCCCGATGTGCTCCTGTGCCAGCCATCTTCTTTGGTAGACGTACAGTCTTCAGTTCTCCGAAAGTGCTGCATTGAGGGACAGCAATAGATGTGAGAATCTGACACTATATTCCAGCAGTCTAGTACCATTTAGAGCACAAGAAACTAAATCCTTCTTAGTTTTCTTCTCTTAAAGTTACCCTTTTTAATGGTTTATCATGTTTTGTAACCTAATTTAACCTGGAATTATGAATAAATGTAAAAATAAAAATAAACTCTCATAAGCTTTAACATGTTAATGCAGTTTCAAGTCATTTTCAAAATGTCTAAACCTGCAGTTTTCATTTAAATTATACATTGTGATCCTGCCATAAAAGGTCAATGTTATGTATAATCTGACTTTCTTTTATTTTCTGTAGATTATAAATAAACAAAACAAAGCTGTTTCAGACAAGATCAAGACAAAAGGCTCCATTCACATCTGAGTGTTCCAGGAATGCACAAGAAATGCACCAAACTATGCACTGCATAGATCTTAATGGCACCCCAAACACGAAAAAAAAAAACAAAAACACGCCAAGCTCTGCACTCAGGAATACTTCCAAAAATCACTGTGAACAGTTCGCTGTGTCTTCCAAAAATGCAAGGTAAATCTCTATCATGCAAAAAATGCCATATCTGAACATAATCCAGAAATGTTGCCGTCTTCTCTGCAACAGACCATTTTAAATGGGTTTTGGCCCAAAGGGGAAAACTGTTCTGTAGTCACATAAGTCAAAATGTGATACTCATTTTGGCCACCATGGGTGCAGCGTTCTCTGGACTAAAGAGGAGAGGGACCTTAGGCTTGTTATCTGCACTCAGTTCAAAAGCCTGCATCTCTGATGAGATGCGGGTTAATTAATGCGTATGGAATGGGCAGCTGGCACATCTGGAATACACCATCAATGCTGAAAGATACTGTATATCCTGGGTTTATAGCAGAACATGCTCCCATCCAGACATCTTTTTCAGGGAAGGACTTGCATATTTCAGCAGAACAATGTCACACCTCATACTGCATCTACGTTAACAGCATGGCTTCGTAGTAGAAGAGTCCGAGTACTTTTACCACTTGAAAATATCTAGCACATCTTGAAATGAGAAAATAAAACAAAAGACCCAGGACTGTTGAGCAGTTAGAATCCTATCAGGCAAGAATGGGAAAACATTCCTCTACCAAAACTCCAGCAACTGGTCACCTCAGTTCCCAGATGTTTACAGTGTTGTTACAGAGTGTTTTGAGACGTGTTGCTGCCATCAATTTCAAAATGACCTTATTTTTTTCCTAAATAGGTACATTTCCTCAGTTTAAACATTTGATATGTTTTCCATTTTCTATTATGAATAAAATATGGGTTTATGAGATTTGAAAATCATTGCATTCAATTTTATGTAGATTTTACACAGTGTCCAAACCTTTTTGGAATTGGGGTTGCATTTAGTTTACCCCGCTCATCCTTGGCGCCTAGACAATATTGGCGTCACTTTCTTTTCAATAAAGGAGATGCTGAGTAGCCCAGATCTCGCTAGAAGATGTTACTGCTCTGTTCTAGAGAGTCATTTTACTAGATTTGGGCTCTTTTATATTTCACCGATTCTTGTCAGGAGGATAGTGATGCATGGAGTGCAAGTCCCAGTTTAAAAAAGAGGCTCCCTACAACATTTTTTAGGGCTTTTAAAGATGGACACAGTGCAGACGTACATTCAGCACCCCCATGAACACAGTAAGCATTCACTTAGTGCTTGATGCTGTCCCAGGTAATGGCACAAACTATAGAATCATGCCACTTTAAGCAGATCTATACCAAAACACGTGGTAAATATTCTTAAAATGCCAAGTGCTCCCTTTGGGGCATTAGTTTGTACAAGGCATTAGGCCCTCTAGGCATGGGTGTCAAAATAGGGCACCTAATATGCAGTGCTAGCACTCCCTGATGCCCTCAGCTAAAACAGCACAGTAAGCTGTACAGCAATTTACACACCAATGCTCAGCAGCTTAGTACAGATTTAGCACAGGTACTTAAAAATTGTTGGAAGACTGGACCAGATGTTAAGCATGCAGAGAAACTCAGAAATGATATATGATAACAGCTTTGTCTCAAATATCTTTGTCTATAATAAGATATAATTAACAGGTTCATTACATAACACAACTCAAGTTTTTAGGTTTGCTGGCCCTTTAACTACCACGATTCCCCATAATAAAGCAGTTTTCAGAAGAATATATGAAACATTTTTCTTTGCCCTGCTCTCCCCAGGTCTCACTCCCTCCTCTACCTATAGTTCATGCTACAGGCAATAATCCTGTTACAGAAAAATAACAGAACGAATGTGGGATGCATTAAATCCTCGCAGGAATGTTTTTCTTACAAGAAAAGCCTTTACTGCCCCAGACATTAAATCTTGGAGCCAACTCCTTTCAGAGCCCCCCCCCCCCCCCCGAACACCTCAAAAGATGCTATCCCCCACGAGATCTTTAAAAATAGTGTTTAGTCCACACAATGTGTCTTCAGTGCATACCAAGGACATAGAGAACAACAAAGATAGTCAAGCATGAACACTGCAGTGTTGCCAAACAGTGACATGAAAAAAGACACAAGGTCACTCAGTTCCATTGGGCACAACACTACACACACTGCACAACACAATACACAGATATTCACAATCAGGTGGTAATAAGATGACAAGATGTTGTAACATTACATACAGCATACTAATGTATGACTCTCCCCACATATACTTGCTCAAAGCAGAATTCCAAAGCACATTCAATACATACAATACCACAGCTCCCCCTGGTGAAATTTTTAAATTACACCAACACAGAATAAAAGGCTTACGAACCTGAACAGCTCTCGAATTTCCTTAACAGTAGCCTGGAAGGGGACATTTCGAACCAGAATCTTCGAGGTCTTCTGTTTTTTACTTATCTGTTTCTTGCGATCAGTAGACACCTTTTCCCTGCAATTAGCAAAATATAGGCTTTTTATTACATGTAAACTCTATACTAATAACTACTTCTACAATATATTTTAAAGTGGTTGTAAACCCTTACGTGTACCCAATGAAGTGACTAGCCTCAGATGATCCACAGAGATAAAACAAATCCTCCTGCATAAGTTGTACCTATTATTTGCAGCCATTTGTCCTGTACAGTCTTTAAAAACTCAGAGATGAAAAGGATTTTTCACAGACTCACTCAGCAGGGGGCAGGGAGCTACAGTTACAAACTGTACAAGAGCTCTGAGAGCTTATTAAAGGAAAGTGGTACACCCCCTTCACAGCGCACACAGGAACAGAGTTGAGACTGTCAATCACAGGCTGTGTGCTGGAGCTTCCTCCCAACACTTTTTTACTTCTTGGTGTCAGGAAAATTTGTCACAATTCACCCATTGACAAATACGCATCTTGTTCAGATTTCATGTCAGAGGTTTACAGCCACTTTAAGCATTAGAGTTACTGTTTTATTGTCTATTTATCAAACATGGAAAATCTCTTTAGGTGTAAATGTTTTCCCTATTTATTCAATATTATTCAGTTAAAAAACAAAGAGTGCAAAATCATCTGAATGCAGTCCTGTTTAATTATAATGCACTTTCCAAGAATAAAAATATAACTGGCATCTCTCAGACTAGCAAGAGATCTCCTATAGAGATAATGTACTTCACCAACTGTGACTTGCAGCACTCATACCAGCAGTATACCCTTAAGAGTTTAAGTTCAAATATGTTGTTAAATAGACCCCAACTACACCTGTAATAGACTTCTGAAAATGTATGGGAGAGTAAATGGCTGTGGAACAGTTTACATTGAAAATCTTGTTTTAGTGACAAAAACAAAATATGATTTTTGTAAAAAGGAAGTCTCGCACATTCATGATGTGCAAAAGAGGACAGTCTGGGGGGGGGGGGGGGAATATATCTGAAGCTTGAACCAGATAAAGTTGCAACCTCCACCCAGGAACGAAAAATGTGAGAATAAAAACAGCAGGTGGCAACCTAGAAAGGAGAACCAATGCCTGATGCCAGAAGAACAAGAAAACAGATAACCAGTGAGGAATGTCTTGACAGGGATGAAGGACACCTATTCATAAGACCATAAGCTTTGTAACTGGTTTACCTGATCCATCCAAAAGGGAGAAAAAACTGAGCAGTCTACAGGAACCAACTAGTACGACCAACAGAGACGCAATACTGAGAATAAAAAGTTCACAGCCTGAACAGTGGTCAATACAGAAAAGAAGCTCCTGTTGGAGGGCTAGTGCTGGACTGAGGAACCAAAAAAATTGGATGTTTTTCTATATACGTGTAAAATCAATTTCTTGGAGTATATCAAGAGCAGGCTATTCGTGACTATGTGGGTTTTATGCCACCTATAGGTGAATGGACACTGGCTGGCTAATCAGAGAAGTCCCCCCTATACAACCCCTCCTACACAGGAAGTACTTTAGTTTTGTAGCAAGCAATAAAATTCCAGAAAGAGGGGAGAGACCTCTGTGTCCTGTATGTACTCCAAAAAATGGATTTTAAAAGGTAAGTATGTAGAAAAAAAATCCAAATTTTCTTTATTGTACATTACGGAACATGTGGGATGTCCTACAACAATTAAAAAAAAAAAAAAAAAAAAAAACTTTGAGAGGTGGGTGACACCATATTAGCCACCGCCATCAATCCCTTAGGACCTATTCAGCCATTCATAATATGCTGCAGCCAAAGGCAGAATCCACCGTGGCAGAACCTTGTAAATGTATGGACTGAAAACCATGTAGCGGCCTTGCAAAACTGAGCAACTGACACCTACTGGCAGATAGCCCAAGACAAACACTCTCCTACTAGAGTGTTCTCTCAGCCAAAAGGATGGGACTTTAACCTTCAAACCATGGGCTTGAATCATTAACTGGCAGATCCAAATGAAAAATAGCTGACTTGGATGCCACCTGCCCTTTCTGGGCCCTTCTGGCAACACAAACCAGGATTCCTGACCTGTGTTCTTCCAATTCAAGTAAATCCTGTCCATCTGAAATACATCCAGAGTAGGCAGCGTTCTTTCCCCTGCCGACTGTGGACTAAGAAAAAATAAAGGCAAGACACGGTCTTGATTTAGGTGAAAACTAAAAACCACTCTAGGCAAGAAGATGGATGAGGACACAACAGCATCCTATCATGATGCCATGAATGGCTCCTTATATGAAATATTTGACACTCTTCCTGCCAAAGTGGTAGTAACCAAAGAAGCCACCTTTCAAGTCAAAGGATTAAGTTTCTTTAGCTGGTTCAAAGGAGGCCTCTGCAAGGACAACCAAAGCTGCAAGGACACAAGGGCAGCCTGACAGATGGGACTGTCCGTGTTATACCCTGCATGAAGTACCAATCAAAGAGTGAGAACAAGGGTCTCTGAGAAAAAAAGGATAGAGCCAAAATATGACCATAAATGGTATTTAAGTTTAATTTCATTTCTCCTCCTGATTGGAAAAAGGAAAAAAACCTTACAATCACACATTTCCGGGGGTGCTACTTCCTGGCCTCCCACCAGGCAAATAAGATTTACAAGTCCTGTAATGGAAGCTCACCGAAGCCAGCTTTCTAGCACTCAAAAATGCAGAGAAAATAGGACCCAAGATCCCTCGACCTTACCAGACCTGGCATTAAATAGCCAAGCCTTCAATCTTAGCAATCGTAAACAGGATACATTATTGGACCCAAGACAATAGGTTTGGGTGGACCGGAAGTGTCCAAGGACCATTTCCTGCCAGATACACTATGGCTGTGTATTAAGCTTTCCTGGACTAGGATGGGCTACCGCTATTAGTGTTACCTCCTCTCGGACCCTGCATAAAAGACATAGGCAATAGTTGAGTCGGGGGAAAGCACAGATTATGGGGAACTGGTGTTACCAATGCATCTACCCCAATGCCAGTGGGACTCTCAACATAGACACAACCTGTTTAACTTGTTGTAGAACCTGGAAGTCAGTAAATCCACACTGAGAGTTCCCCAATGCTGGCAGATTGCTGAGAACGTCTCGGGATGCAGGAACCATTCTCCCGCTATCAGCCGCTGACCTCAGGAGGAAAAAATAAAAAACCCTTGCCAGTTTCCTATACCTGGAATATGTACTGCCGACAGAGACAGCGCATGCTGTTCTGCCCCAGCAGAATGTGGTTCACCTGTTCCTGAACCGTATAACTCCTGCTGCCGCCCTGGTGGTTGATATACGCCACTGCCGGACCGAGCCTGACCACAAACCGGTGCAATCGGTTCGTCCAATAGTCTAGAGCAAGGTGTACTACCTGAAGTTCCAAGACATTGATGGGCAGTATTCTCTCCTGTGGAGACAAAGTTTCCTGAACTGTAGCCACCTTTAAACCAGCCCCCCCAACCAGAGAGACTGGCATAGATGATTACTATCTTCATTATCACTGGCAGGAAAATTACCCCTTCTCTAGATACTGAACAACCACCAATTCGGACTCTGCAATACCCCGGGGACAAAGTCCTCTGGCAATCCAATGCTTGGACTTGATCCAGATAGAAAGTTCCTCTACAAAAGACCTGGAGTGGAACCGCACAAAGGAAACCACTTCAACATAGATACCATTGCCTCATGCAGAGATGTACTAAAAGGATACCTTTTGCTTCTTATGTTCCACTTTAAACTTAAAACCAATTGCTCCCTGGGCAATGGAACATTAAGGTATTCTGAGACTGACATCACCCCCTGTTCTCAGCAAGCCCAGCACCAGGGCAAAGACCCTTGCAAACACTCAAAGGGCTGTGGCCAGCCCAAAGGAGAGTGCCCCAAAACAAAAAAAAAAAGTCGATTTTTTACTGCAATCACAGAAACCCTCGATGAGCGTAAAAAAATTGACACATGAAGATATGCATCATTGAGAACTATCTCTTGCAGAGAAGCCACCACTGATTGGCCTGATCCCATCCAAAACAGAAGGACGTCTAGACTTATGTCTTGTGCCTTGAGACCTAAGCTAGACCTCACACCCCTGTTTGGTTCTGGGCCTGCGAACCCGTCGAGTGTCTCAAATCACCTCAGAGACTGCCCTAGCATGCTCTGCCCGAGATACTACTCAAGACACAGGCGTCTCAGACTCTGAAGGGGAAAAGAATACAACACCTGGTATTGCCAGGCAGTCTCCCCTTCAAATACTAACCAGAGCTGACCCTGCTTAGCTTCAGAGTTCAGACGAGATCAAGTGCATTAAGGGTAATGCAGCCACAGTCCATTGCAGCTCCACCACCAGGAATAGCTGCAATGGCAGACAAACACAGCGGCCTATATACCCCCTGACACCAGTGGTTTATCATGAAATGCGAACACCACCAGACGGTGTCTGGTCATGCAGCTTCCCCACAGGTAATACTCACACATCATCCAGCCATAGACTGCTCAGTGTCCCTGGTATCTCTTTAATGTCTAAACCGCTGGAAACAAAAGGGAGTACACCCCTAAGTGAAAATGTCCAAATTGGGCCCAAAGTGTCAATATTTTGTGTGACCACCATTATTTTTCAGCACTGCCTTAACCCTCATGGGCATGGAGTTCACAAGAGCTTCACAGGTTGCCACTGGAGTCCTCTTCCACTCCTCCATGACGACATCACGGAGCTGGTGGATGTTAGAGACCTTGCGCTCCTCCACCTTCAGTTTGAGGATGCCCCACAGATGCTCAATAGGGTTTAGATCTGGAGATATGCTTGGCCAGTCTATCACCTTTACCCTCAGCTTCTCTAGCAAGGCAGTGGTCATCTTGGAGGTGTCTTTATGTTGGAATACTGCCCTGCGGCCCAGTCTCCGAAGGGAGGGGATCATGCTCTGCTTCAGTATGTCACAGTACCTGCTGGCATTCATGGTTCCCTCAATGAACTGTAGCTCCCCAGTGCCGGTAGCACTCATGCAGCCCCAGACCATGACACTCCCACCACCATTCTTGACTGTAGGCAAGACACACTTGTCTTTGTACTCCTCACCTGGTTGCCGCCAGACACGCTTGCCACCGTATGAACCAAATAAGTTTATCTTGGTCTCATCAGACCACAGGACATGGTTCCAGTAATCCATGTCCTTAGTCTGCTTCTCTTCAGAAAACTGTTTGCGGGCTTTCTTGTGCATCATCTTTAGAAGAGGCTTCCTTCTGGGATGACAGCCATGCAGACCAATTTGATGCAGTGTGAGGAGTATGGTCTGAAACTGACAGGCTGAGCCCCTACCCCTCCAATCTCTGCAGAAATGCTGGCAGCACTCATACGTCTATTTCCCAAAGACAACCTCTGGATATGATGCTGAGAATGTGCACTCAACTCCTTTGGTCGACCATGGCGAGGCCTGTTCTGAGTGGAATCTGTCCATATAAAACCGTTGTTTGGCTTTGTCCACCATGCTGCAGCTCAGTTTCAGGGTCTTTGCAATCTTCTTATAGCCTAGGTCATCTTTATGTAGAGCAACAATTCTTTTTTTCAGATCCTCAGAGAGTTCTTTGCCATGAGATGCCATGTTGAACTTCCAGTGACCAGTATGACAGAGTGAGATCAAGAACACCAAATTTAACACACCTGCTCCCCATTCACAACTGAAACCTTGTAACACTAATGAGTCACATGACACTGGGAAGGGAAAATGGCTAATTGGGCCCAATTTGGACATTTTCACTTAGAGGTGTACTCACTTTTGTTGCCAGCGGTTTAGACACTATTGGCTGTGTGTTGAGTTATTTTGAGGGGACAGCAAATTTACACTGTTATACAAGCTGTACACTCACTACTTTACATTGCGGCAAAGTGTCATTTCTTCAGTGTTGTCACATGAAAAGACAGAATAAAATATTTACAAAAATGTAAGGGGTGTACTCACTTCTGTGAGATACTGTACGTAGATCAGTAAGTAGCCCATGTTACATCATCATTAACCCCTTTCCGCCACCACCTCCCGGCCCTTTAACCACCTCAATACCGGGCACTCTTACCCGCTCCCAATTTGCAGCACTCTTGCACTTTGCATGATAATTATGCGGTCATGCAACGCTGTGCCCAAAGTAAATTTTTATCATTTTGGTTACACAACTAGAGCTTTCTTTTGGTGGTATTTAATCACCACTGTGCTTTTTTTCTTTTTGCTAAATTAACAAAAAAAGAACAAAATTAAAAAAAAACAAAAAGCTTTTCTTCATTTCTGTTATAAAATTTTGCAAATAAATCTTTTTCATAACTTTAGGCCAATATATATTCTTCTGCATTTCCTTGGTGAAAATAACCCAAATCAGTATTTATTATTAAGCCTGTAGGAAAGTTATAGAGTCTACAAACTATGGTATATATCTGAAAATTAATCAATCCTGAAGTATTGACAATTTAATTTTTTGAGGCCCAAAAATGTCAGGATAGTACAGATATTACCCTTTTTGCAAAGTAGACAGTCTGAGGTATTTAGTAAGAGGCATGGTGAGTTTATTTGTAAGTTGTAATTTTTTGTCTTAATTTTTTGGAAGCTGAAGAATTCAACACAATTTTTTTTTTCAATATACTGTCACCAATGCAGTACAGTGTCACCATATAACTGGTGTGGCGGTGATCAGGGACACTGACTGGTGACAGTAAGGGGGGAAAAAATATTTTTTTTTTTGTTTTTTTATTATTTATTACAGGTACTTATATAGCACGCCATCAATTTACGCAGAATTTTACATATATTGAACAATCACTTCGGTCCCTAAACTTTAAATGGCGTAAAATCTAAATTCCCTAACTTACATTCATACATACACATACTAGGGCCAATTTAGACAGGATCTAATTAACCTACCAGCATATCTTTGGAGTGTGGGAGGAAACTGGAGGACCCGGAGGAAACCCACGCAAGCACAGGGAGAAAATGCAAACTCTAGGCAGGTAGTGCTGTGGTTGGAATTCAAACCAACGACCCTAGTACTGACAGGCGGAGGTGCTAATCATTTAGCCACGGTGCTGCTTTTACATTTTTTTTTCTTTCTTTTTCTTTCATAACACGGTGTGACCAGAGTAATATAATGTTACCATAGTAACATTGTACTACTCGGTGGAAGTGATCAGTATTTATGATTGCTTACAGCAAAGAATTGCTTTGCTATAAGCAAGATTTTAACCGAATGAAATAAATTAATTCAGGGTTTTTTGTTGTGATTAGCAGTGATTGACCACAGTTAATCGCATGACACAGATGGGCTGTGATTGGCCCAGTCTGTACATGTCATCACTGTGACCAATCACAGCTAGTACCACAATTGTATACAATGGATAGGATGAAAGGAAGCCATCCATTGTTTACAATTTTCATGTGATCTACTGTGATTGGTCACAGCGGTCACATGGTATTGGTAACGAGTCGCTACACAGATCTGTGATCTACTGTCTCTGAGGTACACAGCCAGTGACAGATCTCGCCACAGCACAGCCCTATGGATCGACAGGAGGCCTGCTCGGCCGTCATTTTGCTATTGGCTGGGCGAGAACAGGTTAAGTGGATCTAAATCCTGGAAGGCAGAGGCGGGCTTTCAAATCATCTGATTACTGTGACTGGCAGCCATACTGGTCACATGATTGGAAAGCTCCTGGTCACAAGTATGCATCAGGAGCTTTCCAGTACCCATTGGTTACTGTGCTGGGAGAACATAGAGCACAGTAAAGTGTTTACAAATAGATGCATATATGCGGCTGCTCAGCGTTAAAGGTCCACCTGACGAGAGGCCGCATATATCCGCCAGGTCAACGAGAACTGATTAAAGGACGGTTAGTCCCACGCATTTCCTGGTGGCCACTCACAACTGTGGTCTTGTGTATCCTACAACAAACACACACAGGCGGAAATAATCTTATTAATAATACTGTGTTGCCTAGGATTTCTGACGCCTTCGATCTTCAAAAACACTTCATAAATGTACATATACTCTTACAGGTAGTGTATAGTACTTGCACACCATATGCACAACCTGTGAAGCTTATTTGTACAGCACACTGTATGCAGACTTACCGGGTTGCTCGTTCAGAAAGTTTGACCTCCAACTGATGGCCATCCACTGTGCAATGCTGTTGAAAAGAAAATGCACATGGTTATAGGTTCACCTCAGAGATTTTCCTTGTGTTCTAACAATCCTATTATTTATTATCCATCTACATATAATGCACCAAACTGCTCCCATGATTTTTGCAATTCAAATAAAGTGGTTTTCAAGGCAATTGAAAACATATGCTAAATTGTTGAAATATAAAATGATCTGACACAAGTTGTCCTCTTCTTTCAGTTTAACCATTAGTTTCTCGTTATTTGCTTTGACTATCCATTATTCACAAAAACCACACTGATGTAACTTTTCCACTGAACAAAACTCTAGCAAAAGAGCAAGATTATGGTATTATGAAGGGGAAAAAAATTTAAATTTTGGCTAAAACACAAGGAAACTAAAAAGCAATCCATGTATCAAAATAAATAGAAGAAACAGTCAGGTCCATAAATATTGGGACATCGACACAATTCTAACATTTTTGGCTCTATACACCACCACAATGGATTTGAAATGAAACAAACAAGATGTGCTTTAACTGCAGACTGTCAGCTTTAATTTGAGAGTATTTACATCCAAATCAGGTGAACGGTGTAGGAATTACAACAGTTTGCATATGTGCTTCCCACTTGTTAAGGAACCAAAAACAATGGGACAGAATAATAATCATAAATCAAACTTTCACTTTTTAATACTTGGTTGCAAATCCTTTGCAGTCAATTACAGCCTGAAGTCTGGAACGCATAGACATCACCAGACGCTGGGTTTCATCCCTGGTGATGCTCTGCCAGGCCTCTACTGCAACTGTCTTCAGTTCCTGCTTGTTCTTGGGGCATTTTCCCTTCAGTTTTGTCTTCAGCAAGTGAAATGCATGCTCAATCGGATTCAGGTCAGGTGATTGACTTGGCCATTGCATAACATTCCACTTCTTTCCCTTAAAAAACTCTTTGGTTGCTTTTGCAGTATGCTTTGGGTCATTGTCCATCTGCACTGTGAAGCGGCGTCCAATGAGTTCTGAAGCATTTGGCTGAATATGAGCAGATAATATTGCACGAAACACTTCAGAATTCATCCTGCTGCTTTTGTCAGCAGTCACATCATCAATAAATACAAGAGAACCAGTTCCATTGGCAGCCGTACATGCCCACGCCATGACACTACCACCACCATGCTTCACTGATGAGGTGGTATGCTTAGGATCATGAGCAGTTCCTTTCCTTCTCCATACTCTTCTCTTCCCATCACTCTGGTACAAGTTGATCTTGGTCTCATCTATCCATAGGATGTTGTTCCAGAACTGTGAAGGCTTTTTTAGATGTCGTTTGGCAAACTCTAATCTGGCCTTCCTGTTTTTGAGGCTCACCAATGGTTTATATCTTGTGGTGAACCCTCTGTATTCACTCTGGTTAAGTCTTCTCTTGATTGTTGACTTTGACACACATACACCTACCTCCTGGAGAGTGTTCTTGATCTGGCCAACTGTTGTGAAGGGTGTTTTCTTCACCAGGGAAAGAATTCTTCAGTCATCCACCACAGTTGTTTTTCGTGGTCTTCCGATTCTTTTGGTGTTTCTGAGCTCACCGGTGCGTTCCTTCTTTTTAAGAATGTTCCAAACAGTTGTTTTGGCCACGACTAATGTTTTTGCTATCTCTCTGATGGGTTTGTTTTGTTTTTTCAGCCTAGTGATGGCTTGCTTCACTGATAGTGACAGCTCTTTGGATCTCATCTTGAGAGTTGACAGCAACAGATTCCAAATGCAAATAGCACACTTGAAATGAACTCTGGACCTTTTATCTGCTCATTGTAATTGGGATAATGAGGGAATAACACACACCTGGCCATGGAACAGCCGAGAAGCCAATTGTCCCATTACTTTTGGTCCCCTAACAAGTGGGAGGCACAAATGCAAACTGTTGTAATTCCTACACCGTTCACCTGATTTGGATGTAAATACCCTCAAATTAAAGCTGACAGTCTGCAGTTCAAGCACATCTTGTTAGTTTCATTTCAAATCCATTGTGGTGGTGTATAGAGCCAAAAATGTTAGAATTGTGTCGATGTCCCAATATTTATGGACCTGACTGTATATACACTACTTCACATATTTGCACTTATTAAGATCTGTTTACATTTTCAACAACCAGTGATGTCAGGCCCATACTTAGATAATTTTTCCAGCAACTACATTATTCATCATATATAGGTCCTGTTCACATAACCTTCTCAATCCCCTTCAGTCTGCATTTCACCCACAAACACTTCACAAAAAACTGCTCTCCTAAAACTCACAAACAACTTACTAACAGCTAAAACCAATGGTCACTATTCCGTACTCTTACTCTTGGACCTCTCCACTGCTTTTGACATAGTTGACCACCCCCTCCTCCTCAAAAAACTATTTGTTTGGTCTCTGTGACTGTATTCTCCTTTGGTTTGAATCTTACCTATCTCATCGCACCTTCAGTGTCACTTACAACTCTGCTTCCTCCTCTCCTACTCCTCTTACTGTCAGGGTTCTGTCCTTGGACCTCTCCTATTTTCGATCTACACTTCATCCTTAGGCCAGCTGATAGCTTCCCATGGCTTACAATATTATTTCTATGCTGATAACACTCAAATCTATCTCTGTAATCCTCAGCTCACCCCATCAGTTTCCACACGTATCACCGATTTACTACCAGACATATCAGACTGCGTGTCACACCACTTCCTAAAACTCGATCTATCCAAAACTGAGCTCATAATATTTCCTCCACCACGTGCCTCTTGCCCTGAATTCTCGGTTAGGATCAATAGCACCACTATCAACCCACCCCTGCATGCGAGGGTGCTAGGGGTAACCCAGGATTCTGAACTATCCCTTACAGGCCCACATCCAATCCTTGTCCAAATGATGCCAGCTCAGCCTCCGCAACATCTCCAAAATACGCCACTTTTTAACCAATGATACCATAAAGCTCCTAATTCACTCCCTGGTTATCTCTCGCCTCAACTACTGCAACTCCCTCCTCATTGTTTTATCCTCATTGGCTTGCCTTAACATAGGCTATCCCCTCTCCAGTCCATCATGAATACTGCTGCCAGGCTCATCCAACTTACCAGCCGTTCAGTGTCTGCTACCCCTCTCTGCCAATCCCTCCACTGGCTTCCACACACCCAACGAATAAAACCACTTACAAAGCCATCCACAACTCTGCCCCAAGCTACACCACCAACCAATCTGCTCTCTTAGGTCCTCCCAAGACCTTCTGCTCTCTAGTTCCCATGTCACCTCCTCCCATGCTCACCTCCAGGACTTCTCCTGAGCTTCTTCCATCCTATTGAACTCCCTACCCCAATCAAACTCCCTAGCTGCTATCTCCTAATTTATCCACCTTTAGACGATCCAAGACAATCCCTGAAAACCTCTCTCTCTTTAAAGAAGCCTATCCTGCTTCTAACTAGTAAACTGCCTTTTTTTCCTCCATCAGCTCATCCCCCCACAGCTATTACCATTTGTATCACTCAACCCTTCCTCCCAGATTGTAAGCTCTAACAAGCAGGGCCCTCTGTTTCCTCTTGTAACAAATTGTATTGTAACTGTAATTTCTACCTTCATTTTGTAAAGCGCTGCGCAAACTGTTGGCGCTATATAAATCCTGTATAATAATAATATAATAACAATACATGTGAACAATTATCGGCCAGTTATTGACTCTAGAGGAGCAATCTAAAAATGCCTATGAGTCTTGAGGTGTGGCATCCTTAAATTGCTTATGCTTTTTACACTATAGAGGCATAGTTAAAAGAATTAAAAAAGACCTACTTGCAACTGTCGCAGGGCTTTTTGGGCTTGTTCTGGCTTCTTATATTCCACAAAACCAAAGCCCATAGATAGAAGTATACCTGTAAGAAATGAAACACCTTAAAATAACAGAGTGAATAAAAAACAAAACACTTGTCATAATAGCACAAGCCAAATAGAAGAAATCCTTTTAAAATTACATTATCTGAATAGTTTCCAATATACTAAACTACACTTTAGTTAAGGTAATTCATTTAGAGAACAGAAGACTAACAAATTGAGCATTCTTCAAAAGAGGGCAGACCACTAACACTGTAGTTAACCTCTTGCCGCCCACACAACGCATATATGCAGTGGAAAAGAGGGTGGGTTTTAATGCCCACAGGCCGCAAATATGCGTTTATGGGCAGCAGAGCTTTCTATGTTGAGAGTGTGCTCACTGCATGCTCCCAGCATAGTGACCAAGCTGTCAAAGACAGCTACCAGTCTCTACTAATTAGTGGTAACCAACAGGACCAGCTCCTGACCATGTCATCACAGTGGTCACGTGATCACATTTGCACTTTTCAAAGAAAAAAAAAATCTTCTAGAAATTAGCTTTTTAGTCAATAGGGATATATTCATACCAGCCGCTGAGTTACAGTGCAGCTGCTGGTGTGCAGCGGATCGACACATTTTCTTTTCTTAAACAAACTTTATTGCAATGTCACACAGACATCGCATAAAGTTCAACTGCCAGGCCATATGGTCAGAGGTGATGGACTGCACTGCACTACACTGGAAAAAGGTACTGCTCACAGTGGTATGAACAGTGCAGATGAGGAGACAAGGTATTTTTCCTCGTCATGAGGTGGGACTGAGCTCGAATAGTTGGATTTTAGGGGGAGCCCATTTGTTTTTAAAACTTTTGGTGTGGAGTCCCCCTTAAATCCATACCAGAATCAAAGGGCCTGGTAAGGATTGTGGAGGACCCCCTACGTTGCCTTATTTTTTACTGTTGGGGTGCCTTGCTTACATATTGCTGTCAGCTGGGAATCCCCTCTGACAGCAGCAATGACTCACTGCTTGTTAAGGACCCAGAGGGTGCCAGCTCCTTAACAACCAGCTATTAGTGCAAAGATCATCACAAATTTGTATACGAACATATCATTTAAAAGAATAGTGCATGCTGTATTTGAGTAGCGGTTTTTCTTTAACCCCTTCACGCCTAAAGGTAAAACAAATCTTAACGTCTAAACACAATTTTGCAACTTAGATATGTGTTAGTAAAACTGTACATATCATCACACTACTTTGTACATTCAAGTGAATTATATCTTGTTTTTTTCAGGACAAATTGGGCTTTTATTTGGTGGTAAATGGATATCTCCTGATTTTTTTTTATTATCAAAGGAAAACTGGCCCAAAATAGTAGCTGCATGTTTCTTGTTATTACCATAACCTACTCCAAAGAACAACCCAAAATAAAATTTCCAATTTTTGTTTCTTTTTTTTTTTTTTTTTTACCTAAAAAACACACTGACACTGATACCAATTAAAAAAAAAAAAATCCTGACCTTGACCCAAACACTAATCCTGGCAAGGAACTAGACCAAAGCTTGATCTAAGTATTTTTACTTTTTTAAATATCTATTTTTTTTAAACAGTTTTTTTTTCCTCTATGCAAGGAGAGAGAGATACAATAAATCTCTCTCCTCCATTCAGAGAGAAAAAAAAACAAGGGGGGCGGGGCTTCACAGTGACTGATCACTGTGATAGCCAATCAGAGGCTATCACAGCAATCATGTGACCTGGAATCGGGAGTCCCGGGTCTCGATTGCTAAAACGGGACCCAGGGCTCTCAGTGACACCCAGGTGTTTGTGCTGGGAGTGCGCTGTGCTCGTAACACAAAGGTATGCAAATATGCGGCCCCATGGACAAAAGCCCAGTTCTGTGAGGCGGCATATTTGTGTTACGTTGGTGTGAAGGGGTTAATAAATTGATAAAGTTTTAGGAAAATACACCATGATCCATTTTACCTCTATTTTTGGTGCAGCATGTAAGTTTTAGTGAATTGAGTCCCCAGTGAGATTCAACAGACCAATTTACCCAGATTACCAAATGTCTGGGTAACATTCCACAGAATCATTCACTCAGGTTAAAATCTGGCCACAATTCAACAGATTAACACACCAAGATGACCAAAAGCCCAAGTAATGTTCCAACGTTTAAAGAGTCACCCACCCAGACTACCAAAAGTTAATTTAACATCCCATGAACCCATTCACCAAAATCACCAAAAGGTTTGGATGATATCCTACAGATCCATTACCAAAAGACCAGGTAACATTTCACAGACTCATTTACTCAGATTACAATCCACATATCACCGAAGGCCCAGTCAACAATTCATGGACTACTTCACCCAAACTGGCAAAAGCCTGGCTGCCCACCAAAGTCAACTCACCTTGTTTGTCTTTCTTTTTTGAAATGCTACAAGATTTCACAGCTCCAATTTTCGAAAAGACCTAAGAAGAAAAATACTAGGTTACAATTACTTATTTATAGCAGGAATACATAAATCTAGTTTAAAAAAAGTGTGTCTAAAATGCTCTATAAAAAAAAATAACCATTCTCTAAAACCTTTTTCAAGCAAAAACAAGAAACGGCACATCTCTTACCTCTCTAAGTGTTTCCTCGCTGGTGTTAAAATTTAGGTTTTTAATAAATAATGTACAGCCAAGAAGCGTTTCTTCCTCCTCAGATTCACTCTGTCTGTCAGTCTGAGCTTCTTCATGTCCTGGGATAATGTTATCTACAAAAAATACCTACAGTTGTGACCAAAATTATTCAACCCCCAATGCTGTAAAGGGGTTTAGGGACTATAGTGTACATTTGGAATTGTATTCAGAATCAAATCCTACAAGGACGTTGTAACTACCCAAATGCAACTAAAATGACATCAATTGTTTATGTAATACAGTAGTAAATGGTTCTTATGTGGTTTCTTCATTGCCACAATTATTCAACCCCTTAAAGACTACCACTCTGAAGAACAGAGGTTCATACAGGTGCTTTCCATCAGGTATTGAAAACACCTGTGGATGTCACCGAGCAGCAATCAAGCATAATAAGCACCAATTAGGCAGCTTTAAAATGACTGTGATACTCAGCTCCTTCTAGACATTTACTGGTGTGGTTACAAACATGGTGAAGGCAAGAGAATGGTCCAGGAAGACAAGAGAAGAGGTGATTTCTCTTCACAGGAAGGGCAATGGCTATAAGAAGATTGCAAAGATGTTAAACATACCAAGAGACACCTTAGGAAGCATCATTCGCAAATTCAAGGCAAAGGGCACTGTTGAAACGCTACCTGGTCGTGGCAGAAAGAAGATGCTGACTTCGACTGCTGTGCGCTACCTGAAGCGTAGAGTGGAGAGAAGTCCCCGTGTGACTGCTGAGGAACTGAGAAAAGATTTGTCAGATGTGGGTACAGAAGTTTCAGCCCAGACAATAAGACGCACACTGCGTAATGAAGGCCTCCGTGCCAGAACTCCCAGGCGTACCCCCTTGCTGTCTCCAAAGAATAAGAAGAGTCGACTGCAGTATGCCAAAAGCCATGTGGACAAACCACAAAAGTTGTGGGATAGTGTTCTGTGGACTGATGAAACAAAATTAGAACTGTTTGGGCCCATGGATCAACGCTATGTTTGGAGGAGGAAGAACAAGGCCTATGATGAAAAGAACACCTTGCCTACTGTGAAGCATGGTGGAGGGTCAATCATGCTTTGGGGCTGTTTTGCTTCTGCAGGTACAGGGAAGCTTCAGCGTGTGCAAGGTACCATGAATTCTCTTCAGTACCAGGAGATATTGGATGGAAACGTGATGCAGTCCGTCACACACCTGAGGCTTGGGAGACGTTGGACCTTTCAACAGGACAATGATCCCAAGCATACCTCCAAGTCCACTAGAGCATGGTTGCAGAGGAAAGGCTGGAACATTTTGGAGTGGCCATCGCAGTCACCAGACTTAAATCCGATTGAGAACCTCTGGTGGGACTTAAAGAAAGCAGTTGCAGTGCGCAAGCCTAAGAATGTGACTGAACTGGAGGCCTTTGCCCATGAAGAATGGGCGAAGATACCCGTAGATCGCTGCAAGACACTTGTGTCAAGCTATGCTTCACGTTTAAAAGCTGTTATAACTGTAAAAGGATGCTGTACTAAGTACTAAGATTGAATGTCACTTGGGGGTTGAATAAAACTGATAATGCTGTGAGCACAGAAAAGACATTTGTGGTTATTTCATTATAACTGTTATGTTATATTTGTCTGACCTACAAGTGCCTCTTTAATGTAAATGTAAGCAAGATGACTGAATGATCAAAAGCAATGTCAAACTGGCCAAAACACTCAATTTCAGTGGGGGTTGAATAATTTTGGTCACAACTGTATATTGTAAGGGTCTGTATGTACATGTGCTAGTGTGAAATAGGATTCTGTACTCACTGTAAATCCTTTACTTGGAATCTATTGAGGGACACCACAAGTCTCGGTTCTGGTTATACTGTTACCTATAGGAGGATTTAACACTGACAAACAAAAAAGTGGAAGCCAAACTAGGATAACCCTTTCCACTACCAGCATGCATCAGATTATTAGCAAAGCAGTACCAAGAGCATGATTATAAAAACACAGGGTGGGGCCTGTGTTCCTCAATGGACGCCAAGAAAAGGATTTTATGATGAATACAAAAATCCCATTTTCTTTCTCATCCATTCAGTGTGCAACACAGCAAACACTAATGGGCCCAAAGCTGGCATCAGATGAGGAAAAAATGTTCACTTGGCAGATTAAAGAAAAATGTGTGAATAGAAGATCAGGTGGAAGTATTGCAAATTTGGGAAACATATGCTATGAGGCCCAAGAAGCACTCAAAGATCTAGTAAAATGCATCTTGAGAGGAAAGGGTGGATCCCAGCTTTGAGACCAAAAACCTGGATAATGGTCTGCCTGATCCAGCTACAGGTGCAATCAGAGACCAGTACATCCTTATGAGCTATATCTGGAACTAAATAAAGGGAATCAGTCTTCCAGAAAGACGCAGTGGCTGATAGACAGACTGTTAAGGCTGGAACCATGACCAGACAATGTAGGGACATTTCCTTCAGGTAAACTGGAGCTAGACACAGGGATGGGACTTGGTTGAGGTAAAAAGTGGAAACTTAGGCAGGAAGTCCTTAGGACCATCTCCCCCAATGCCAAAGCAGAAAAGCTTTCTCGCAGGATAAGACCACCAGGGTTGAGAGGTGATGGCTACAAGAAACAACACCTGTTTAGTGAAAGTGAAGAGAGGAATGGTCTTTATGGGGTTCAAACAGAGTTTTTGAAGAGAACCAGATTCAGAACCCATGAAGTCACAGGGGAATGGACTAGGGGAGCTATATGGGAGGCACCCTGTACAATCAAAGACTGAGAAACCAACGACCTCTGAAACAGAATAGAAAGTTCAGAAACCTTACCCTTGATAGTGCAGACAGTCAAATACTGATCCAGATACAGCTGCAATAATTTGTTCCCATCCAGAAACCTCTGGGTTGGAAGCGCAGAGATTCACACCAAGTAGGTATGTCTTCAATGCCCAAATGATAGAACTTGCAAGAAATAGACTTCCTAGCGTTTATCATCATAGGAATCACAGACTTAGAGATGTTCCTGTTTCTCAAAACCAGGGCATCATCAGCCTTGTAATTAAAGTGAGGGACTGTGAAGCAGGATGGCAAATCCCTCTATGGCAATGAATATGCTGACTATTCAGCAGAGCCATGGAGCGTTTGCCTAGAATGGTTGCTGTACCCTATCCACCTGGGCCGGTGTTAAGGAATGAGGAACACAGTCAATCTTGTGAAGGAAATTAGGGAAAAGTTTCAGGAAAGGAAAGGCCTATATCAGGTTGTACAGATCTCATGGAGCCACAAGAACATCCAAGGTTTCCGAAAGAGGATCCCTGTACCTGGAAACAAACTTGTCAAGTTTGTTGTTAAACCTGGAGACCAGGAGGTCCATATCTGGCATTTCCTACCAGCAATAGAGGTCCTGGAACACCTCCAGGTGTATGAACTGCCGGTCGAGAAGTCTGTATGTCCATTGTCTACACCTGGAATTTAAACAGCTAACAAGACTGGAACGTGATGATCTGCCCAGGACAGAATCTGCTCTAAATCTCCTGCTGCAGGAAGACTTCTGCTTTCTTCCTGATGTACACCACCATTGTGATGTTGTCTGGCTGAACTGGGATCAGATGACCTTCAAACAGGATGGCCTAATGCTGCACAGGCAGCTAAATTGCCCAAAGTTCCAGGAGGTTGATCGGATGAAGAAACTCTTAGGATAACAAACTTCCCTGCACTGACAGGGTGCCCTGGACTCCTCCCAACCACACAGACTAGCATCTGCCGTGAGGATCCTTCAAAAGACAATAAGAAAAGACTTCCCTCCATCGCTAAATTCCTGAGCCCCAAAGCCAGACAGATCCTCTTCCTTGATGACAGATGAATTGTTCTGTCCAAAGACTAGATCAACACTTCCTACGACAAAAGAATACTGCATAATAGAAGTCGGAGACGAGAAATGGAGGCGGGGGCAGAAACCTCTGGGTTGGAAGCGCAGAGATTCACACCAAGTAGGTATGTCTTCAATGCCCAAATGATAGACTTCCTAGCGTTTATCATCATAGGAATCACAGACTTAGAGATGTTCCTGTTTCTCAAAACCAGGGCATCATCAGCCTTGTAATTAAAGTGAGGGACTGTGAAGCAGGATGGCAAATCCCTCTATGGCAATGAATATGCTGACTATTCAGCAGAGCCATGGAGCGTTTGCCTAGAATGGTTGCTGTACCCTATCCACCTGGGCCGGTGTTAAGGAATGAGGAACACAGTCAATCTTGTGAAGGAAATTAGGGAAAAGTTTCAGGAAAGGAAAGGCCTATATCAGGTTGTACAGATCCCATGGAGCCACAAGAACATCCAAGGTTTCCGAAAGAGGATCCCTGTACCTGGAAACAAACTTGTCAAGTTTGTTGTTAAACCTGGAGACCAGGAGGTCCATATCTGGCATTTCCTACCAGCAATAGAGGTCCTGGAACACCTCCAGGTGTATGAACTGCCGGTCGAGAAGTCTGTATGCCCATTGTCTACACCTGGAATTTAAACAGCTAACAAGACTGGAACGTGATGATCTGCCCAGGACAGAATCTGCTCTAAATCTCCTGCTGCAGGAAGACTTCTGCTTTCTTCCTGATGTACACCACCATTGTGATGTTGTCTGGCTGAACTGGGATCAGATGACCTTCAAACAGGATGGCCTAATGCTGCACAGGCAGCTAAATTGCCCAAAGTTCCAGGAGGTTGATCGGATGAAGAAACTCTTAGGATAACAAACTTCCCTGCACTGACAGGGTGCCCTGGACTCCTCCCAACCACACAGACTAGCATCTGCCGTGAGGATCCTTCAAAAGACAATAAGAAAAGACTTCCCTCCATCGCTAAATTCCTGAGCCCCAAAGCCAGACAGATCCTCTTCCTTGATGACAGATGAATTGTTCTGTCCAAAGACTAGATCAACACTTCCTACGACAAGAGAATACTGCATAATAGAAGTCGGAGACGAGAAATGGAGGCGGGGGCAGGGAGTGATACTACAGGTTGTTGTCCTGGCATACCACCTCCTGCACCCAGGCATCTGAGAAGCAAGCTGTCCAATTGTCCACAAAGGTTAATAAAAATTTATAAAGAAAGGCTTGTCCAAGGATTTAGCAGACTTTGGACACCAAGATTTAAGTGGATCGAGAGGCTCAATGTTGAGCTCAAGTGAGTGGAGAAATGACGGATGTTTCTTGTCAGATAGATATAGGGGTTTCTTCAACTGAGAAAGATGGGTGCCCTTGCTACTAGGAGAATCCTTGATGTCAGGAGATGGTCAGAAGAGATGCTGTCCCTTGAAAACCATGCATATCAAATATTTTTTTTTGCACAAAGGTTTCACAGTAAAGCCATATAGCAAAAGTGCCCTTTGCATTTGCAGTGACGTGACACATGATAGAAATGAGACAGAGGGTTTAAGCAAACCATCACAGCTGATGTTTAATGTTATGGTCATCTGCTCTAAGCATTCTATAAGAGAAATCAACAGTAACAAACAAACAGTTAGATCTCCCTTAAGGAATTTTGATCAGTCAGACAGGGTTTGACAAAGTAAAGTCACAGCCAGAATCAGATAAATGGCAGGACTGGACACTGCCAGATCCACAATATTGGTAGACCACTAATGTATAAAACCTTCACAAAATATACAGAAGGCTAATAAGCACTTAGGGGGAGCAAATCACTTATCAGGATGCTTCCAGTCTCCATAGAAAAATAGCTGAAAAAGCTGTTGCAAAGGGAAAACCTTACAGCCTTAGGAGTTTAAAGCAATCCAAAACTGGACACAGCATTGGTAGAAGCAACAGGCTGAACCTCTAAATTCAGAGTAGTGTGCTCTGCATCAACAAGTGATAAAATGCTCTTCTACACTTTGGAAGTATTAGTAGTGAACTGTAACTCCTCAGGAGTAAGCTCTGTGGCTAATGGCTTGCATGCCACAAAGACATGTTTAAATCTAAAATGGAGTCTGCAGAAGGGAATATAGGAGAACGCTTGTGGCCTCTACTGTCAGAGTCAGTAAATCATGCCAAAGCCTTGATGACCATGACCATGATGGAGAGGGGAGTGGATCCAGCCACACCTGACAGAGCCAAAGATGACTCCAAGGAGAGACAAGATCGTAACAGCAGAGGAAAACATAATTCTAGGCTGCAGACATTGGCACAGTCAGTAAGCACACTGCAAGCAGGCCAAGAGACATTAGTAGAAAGTAAGTTGGGGGAACTGTGGTACAGCGGGACTGTCTCGTCTGTGTCTGAAATCACGCATGTTGCCACCGCCTAGTAGTAAAGCAACATATAGACTTAGAGTTAGAGGCAAGACCTCAGGTACTCACAAAACCCACACAGCTTTTAGCAGATGAGGGTTGGATGGCCATAGGTGACAAAAGTCCCTGTAGGCGGGAAGCAAAAACCAAAGACTGAATTTCCACGTGGCCCTTTGCAAGCAGAAGCAGCAGTGGGAAGACGCTTCCTCAGTGCAGTTTGGCAGGAAAGAGAAAAGAGTGCGTAACACCATCTAGCAGGTTACGTCAGCGCTCAGTCCTGTTAACCCCCTTGCATCCAGCAGGTTAAATCAGTGCTCAGTCCTGTTAACCCCGTCCACATCAAAAGCAGAGGGAACAAAAATGCTCAGTAACTGAGGTAGCTCCCAATGCTCAGAGCTCGACTGACCTACTCACTTAGCTTGTTTTCATGGACAGAGCATGCACTGAGGCAATACCAGCAGCTCTGGACCTTAAAAAGCACTCTGCAGATAACTTTTACCAAAACAGAGCCTGGAAAGAGTCCTATGTGGAAACTAGTGCCTGAAGGTCACTTTCAAGCTGTCCCCATAACTTTTAGTCCAGTGGAGTCCAGATGTGGTACTCCAAAATGCCAAACTGAGGATGCAAGCACTAAGATCAGCAACTGAAAAGACAAAAGTTTTATCAGAGATGCAGAGAAGATTCTTGATCATAGAAAAGAAAGTACAAAAAAGTGGTAGCAAAAAAATAAGTTTGTCTTTAACACAGTAGAGATGCAGAAAAGACACTCGTCCTCCAAGGACGCTAACAAAAGACTGGAAAGCTGTCAGGTTGGGAAGTTAACTTGGACTGGCCTAGAGTTTTTTCATTTGCCAGTGTCCAATCCCCTTGTAGGAAACAGCATAACCCAAAATTTAAAGGTTTCCTGTTTGCCTCAATGGATTAGAAAGAAAGATACAGTGCCATAATAAAGAAAGTCTGTCACCATCCTAATTTACTTTAAATAACTACCTTTCTCACTGCCAGAGTCTCCAATTTTCTTTCTTGGAGGTACAGCTGCGTAAGAATTTTCTGCATTCAACACCTTTGGAATATATGGTCCCCCCTGTACTCTCTGGTTTCATCCGCTGACACCTATGTCTCTACATGACATAGTAATGATGCAAGGGGTCAGCGGATGGAATGTGCAGGAAGTATCAAAAGCTTTTTACTGCAGGCAGCTTTCTTTTTCAGTTTTATATAGGTGGTGATACGGGACCATTTCAAGTCCAGACACTTTTACCCCCTTCCTGTCCAGGCCAATTTTCAGCTTTCAGCGCTATCACACTTTGAATGACAATTACGCAGTTATGCAACACTGTACCCATATGAATTGTTTAGCATTTTTTTGAGACAGATAAAGCTTTATTTTGGTGGTATTTATTCACCACTGGGGTTTTTATTTTTTTGGCTATATAAATGAAAATGTCCAAAAATTTGGAAAAAAAAGTGTTTTTCTTATAAAATTTTGCAAATAAATATTTCATCATAAATCTTGCCCAAGATTTATTCAGTTATCTTTTTAGAAAAAAAAATAACCCAAATTAGTTTATAACCAAAAATTATTATGTTTTTTTTTTAATTTACATTATTATGGTTTTTTTTTTTTGTTCTACATACTGTCACCCTAGCAGTACAGTGTCACCATGGTGATACTGTACTACTTTTGGGGGGTGAGGAAGATTTTTTTTTTTTTTTTTTTTACACTGATTGCTTTTACACCCATAAAGGCTGTAAAAGCAATCATTTCTCCTTCTCTCTGGCTGCATTCTTGCAGCCATTGAGAACTACTGTGTGAGCTGTGATTGGTCACAGCTTGTCACATGGTACAAGGCTGTTGTGAATAGCCTTGTACCATGTGACCTCTGTGATCATTCACAGATTTCACACGTAGTAAGCAATGATGTCAGAAGTGACATCTTGCTTACTACTCTGCATTCGATCACTGATTGGCCCAGGGAGCACGCACAGTCCAAAATGGCGGGTGCCATTTATGAACGGCAACCCACCCCTGGACTGCCACCGTCCGGCCGTTTATATACAGCGGCCGGACGGCAAGTGGTTAAAGGAATTTATAGGAGTCCAGACAAGATGTAGAATAAAAATGCAGCTTTACTGGAATTTTCCATTTAAATGCTGTAAGGATAACAAAGCTAGCACATTCATCCTCTGTCTTCTCACCTTTTTCTTCTTTTGCAGGCTTGTCCTCATTTACCAGTTCAGTTTTCTTTCCTGTAGGTGGGGTGTTAAACACATTCATAGGAGCCCATTCCAGGTACAGAGGCACATGCTGAAACTGGTATTAAAAAGGCAGTGCTGAAGTCAGCATGCAATGACACAAAGTGGAGAAACAAAAGCACAACAATGCACAATTCATCAATTTGATGAAAAAAAATATTCCAAGTATTATAAAGCAAAGTAAATTAAATAGCCAAGAAAAGTAAAGTAGTATAATATGATGAAGATTTTGTGCTTATTTATCAACATACACAATCTTCTTGCTGTGATTTTCATGGCGTAGTACATGTTTCTACACATTTAAAAAAAAGTTAAACTGTTACATGATTCCCAGGTAAATAAATCAATTAGATTTCTGAGGGTTGTGTCATATTTTTCACACAAGTCTTTAAGCAGAGATCAATGGACCAATTTTACTGGAAATTCTGAAGTTTGAAAAAAATAAGGCAGTCAGCCAGACCTATCAGGTATTAGCATGTCATCTGCACACAGGGATATTGGTTCCTTCAATTTTGAGGCCTGAACTGTTGTCAATGTTTTGTAAGTTAGTAAGGTAGTTCCACAAAGCCAGGCTTAGATAAATCTTCCCAGAACAGAAGATCAAAATGTTAGGAACCAGAAACAACGTGGCTTTGCTCTTAAAGCCTGTGTACGTAGGAGGGTCTGGTCACTATATTTAAACGGATGGCAGGCATATGTGGACATACAGTGGACACAGGCCTGCTTGGGTGAATTGCTAAAAAGGCTTACAGGCAAAGTAGCATGATGCAGTGGAGTATTTTGTTTGATCACCACAGACAACTTAAAATAATTTTTAAAAAGCTGTTGATGCATTTAAGGAGTGTGTTATTGTCACAAACTGGCCTGTACAGAATAGGAACTACAGTACATCTTTATATGTACAGTCATGGCCAAAAACGTTGGCACTCCTGCATTTGTCAGATATTGCACCACTTTGCCCAGAAAACTCTTGCAATTACAAATGTTTAGGTATTCCCGTGTTTATTTCTTTTGATTGTATTGGTATGACACAAAAAAGTGGAGAAACAAAAATCCAAATCTGACATGCAAAACCCCAAAAATGGACTGAACAAAATTATTGGCGCCCTAAATTTAATATTTGTTAGCACACCCCTTGTAAAAAATAACTGAAATCAATCGCTTTCTGTAACCATCAATGAGTTTTTCACACCTCTCTACTTGAATTTTGGACCTCTGTTCTTTTGCCAACTGCTCCAGGTCTCTAAGATTTGAATGATTCCTTTTCCCAACTGCTGTTTTGAGATTTCTCCACAGATGTTCTATAGGATTGAGATCTGGACTCATTACTAGTCAGTTCAGTATTCTCCAGTGCTTTGTTTGAAACCATTTCTGGGTGCTTTTTGACGTGTGCTTTGGGTCACTGCCCTGCTGTAAGACCCATGACTTCTGACAGAGACCAAACTTTCTGACACTGGGCCCTACATTGCACCCCAGAATTCTTTGGAAACCTTCAGATTTCATAATGCCATCCACACAGTCAAGACATCCAGTGCCTGAAGCAGCAAAGCAACCCCAAAACATCATGGAACCTCCAACATGTTTGACTGTAGAGACTGTATTCTTTTCTTTAAAGACCTCATTTCTTTTTCTGAAAACAGAAGAATGATGGGCTTTAACAAAAATCTGTAATTTTGCGTAGTCTGTCCACAGCATTCTCCCAAAAGGATTTTGGCTTCCTCAGGTAAGTTTTGACAAACTCCAATCTGGCTTTTTTATGTCTCTGTGTCAGCAGTGGAGTCCTCCTGGGTCTCCTACCATAGCGTCCATTTTCATTCAGATGGCGACATATAGTACAAGCTGCAAGTGTACAATCCAAACGCATACGTTCTTGCGTTAAAAATGGTTGTGTGTGTGTGTGTATATAAGTGGGTGTTGCAGCGACAGTCGGCTGGAACCGAACAGAATCAGCCAGGGAGAATGTCACCAGCAGACCAAGGATCACCAATATGGGTCCAAAAGTTTTAATGAACGATCACATAGTTACAACAAGGCAGTGTTTTGATGTCTCACAAGACCCTTTCATCAGGCATGATGAAGGGGTCCTGTGAGACTCCGAAACGTTGCCTTGCTGTAACTATGTGATCGTTCATTAAAACTTTTGGACCCATATTGGTGATCCTTGGTGTGCTGGTGACATTCTCCCTTTTATAGTACGAGCTTACGTCAATATTCTCCATTTTAACTGATTGCCGGTGTGATTTCTATATTGTCAGCATCTGTTAACTTAAACAGGTGAGTTTAGTTACAAACTACAGGAGCATCACAAACTTGGAACACAATTATTTCTTACAATTCTGAGAAGGTGTCAATAGTTTTGCCCAGTCCATTTTTGGGGTTTTAGGTGGAATGTGTCAGATTTGGTTTTTTGTTTCTCCACTTTTTTGTGTCATATCAAAACAAACAAAAGAAATAAACATGGATTGCCTAAACATTTGTAATTGCAACAATTTGCAGGGACAAAGTGGTGCAATATCTGACAAAAAAGCAGGGGGTGCCAATATTTTTGGCCATGATTGTAGCTTGAAGTAAGTTTAAAGATGTTAGGCAACTTGAATGCTCCTTACTTTTCCTTGATTTCACAGAATGTTTTTGAGCAGCAGCCTTCCTGCAGTTATGTTACATTTAACCTTCTTCCTTCATACTATGATGCCTCAATTTTAAGTCTCTCCTGATATGGCCCATGCCATATTATAGTACTATGAACCATCCTTTGCAACGGATTAGTTGAAGCTAAGGTAATACGTGACTTGCTGTGTTGAGTTAAAGAATGGCAGCCAGCGAGACACTTGTATAGTGCATGAGATCCAAAGACTTGCAATCCAGGTTGGGGGTACGGTATGACAGGACATTCTGGTCACCTGAAATACACTATATTGCCAAAAGCATTGGGACACTCTTCCAAGAAATCATTGGATTCAGGTGTTCCAATCACCTCCATGGCCATAACTGTATAAAATCAAGCACCTAGGCATGCAGACTGCTTCTACTAACATTTATGAAAGAATGGGTCGCTCTCAGGAGCTTAGTGAATTCAAGCGTGGTACTGTGAGAGGTTGCCACCTGTGCAATATCCCATCCGTGAAATTTCCTTGCTACTAAATATTCCACGGTCAACTGTTAGTGGTATTATAGCTGGGAACTGGGAAACAGCAGAAACTGGGAACAGCAGAAAGTCAGCCACGAAATAGTAGGCCACGTAAAATACCAGAGTGGGGACAGCGCATGAAGTCGTCAACTGTCTGCAGAGACAATAGCTAAAGACCTTGAAACATTGTGTGGCCTTCAGATTAGTGCAACAACGGTGCATAGAGAGCTTCATGGAATGAGTTTCTATGGCCGAGCAGCTGCATCCAAGCCTTACATCACCAAGTGCAATGTAAAGCGTCGGACGCAGTGGAGTAATGCCGCTACTGGACTCTAGAGCAGTGGAAAAGTGTTCTCTGAAGTGACTAATCATGCTTCTCTGTCTGTAAATCCAGTGGACATGTCTGAGTTTGGTGGTTACCAGTGAAGGGGGCTCTTAAGCGTTGGCATACCAAGACATTTTGGACAATTTCATGCTCCCAACTTTGTGGGAACAGTTTGGGGATGGCCCCTTCCTGTTTAAACATGTCTGCGCACCAGTGCACAATACAAGATCCATAAAGACAAGGATGAGTGAGTTTGGGGTGGAGGAACTTGACTGGCCTGCACAGAGCCCTGACCTCAACCCGACAGAACACCTTTGGGATGAATTAGAGCGGAGACTGCGAACCAGGCCTTCTCCTCTGACATCAGTGCCTGACCCCACAAATGTGCTTCTGGAAGAATGGTCAAACATTCCCATAGACACACTCCTAAACCTTGTAGACAGCCTTACCAGAAGAGTTGAAGCTGTTATAGCTACATAGGGTGAGCCAACTCAATATTGAGCTCTACAGACTAAGACTGGGATGCCATTAAAGTTCATGTGCGTGTAAAGGCGGGCTTTCCAATAATTTTGGCTATATAGTGTATGTCTAGTCCTGCACTAAAGAGTCTGCTGATAACGGAAATGACAAGTGCAGAAATTTTTTTGGATGGGAAATTATCTAGTTGTCAGGGTGAATAACAGTTGTTCATCCTTATCCTGGCATTAAAAGAGAAGTATAGCCAAAGCTTTTTTAGCTATACTTTTATGAATCACAGGAGTGCAGTTAGTTCTGCACTTCTGTAACGCGTCTTCAGCCGACAGTGGGCTAAAGCCCACTGTCAGCTGACGTCACAGAGCTGGTGCAGGCTCTGAAAAGATTCCAACAATATGGTTGGGATCCACCCAGAACCGGCACCTGACTCAGATCCTCAGCAATCAACAGAGAGCCAGAGCCAGCCTCTACCACCCTCTGGACAGCCCAGTGGTCCAGTGAGCGCTGAGGGGGCAAAGCAGAGAGCCAGAGACTGACAGTCCCAGCTCTCTGCTCAGAGCAGAGGGGGAGAACTGAGTGATCACAGTATTTGATCACTCAGTTCTCTGTGCAGAGCTGGAGGAGGACAAAGGTAGCACTGGGTCAATGCTGCATCCACCTAGGTGAGTATAATGATTTTTTTTTTATTTATACAGCCCATACTTCTTTTAAGTTGCAAATGATAGGATTACTATCTAACCTGTCCCACTCTCAGCAAGCCACAATTTTTTTACAAGAAATAAAAGGAGCTAATATTAACAAATATAAGGGCTGGATCTGTACCTTTTAAAATAAAGAAGAGGATTTTACAGGGAAGACAAAAATCCTTTTTTTAAAATTTAATTAAAAGCCAACTCAGGGACATAATAAAACATGCCAAGAAAAGGCTTAAAGAAACTCTGGGAGCAATCAAAACAGGCACCAGAATAGGCCTGAACATCCACTTAACAAGGGTGTAAGCAGAAGACCAGATGGCCACCTTTCGAATCTTAGGGTACTCAAAGCCAAACACTGCTTTAATCTGACTGCTAAAGTACGAGAATTCATCACACAGAGATATTCCTGGGATGGAAGCTGCTGGCTTCTCAGCAGGAGAAATAAGCTTTCCAAATATGATACACTTTTAAGAAAGTCCATTTCTTAGCCTTTAAGAACAGATGGATTAACAAGTCTGATGGGCTCATAAACTTCCAAAGACAAGCCATTAAAGGCAGCGAACAAGAAGCAATAAGGACCACCGAAATGCCATCAATCTTTATCATGGTCAGGTGACCTTGATAGAGGTCAAGTGTTAAAGGAACAACAGAATTTCCATGAGCTTGAGATCATTTTATGTGCCGAGCTTCCTCCAGTGACCAGGTCCCCTACCCAACAGGCTGGCATTGGTTATGAGTAAGATAGGACTTTCCCGATACCAGAGCTAGACTGGAGATCCACCATGCCAAGGCAAGTCTGGTCTTTCTGGTTGGGCGCATGAGACAATCCACAGACTGGCCTTCTTTGTCCCTTGCTGCCAAAATGGAAAGCTGCAACAGTCTGGAGTGAAACTAGCAATAAGTGCCTCGAAGGACGGCACCATAGGGCCTAAAACTCTAATTTCAAAATGAATGGTTGGGTGCTTCTTGGACTGTAAAGTCTGACCATAGGAGCAGAGTGACTGAACTGTATACAAGATTAGGCCCAGATACTCCAGGCAATACACTGGATCCCGCGCTTATTTCTGAAGATTTAAAATCTATCAGACCCTCTGTAGGTTCCACACTGTCCAGCTGACATTGGCAGACAGAACCAGAGCCAATTGTTATCAGGAGATTGATATCCCACAATTGAGATGCCCTGAGAGTGAAGGAAAGCGAGAAGAGAGAATAGGGGATAGCACCTTGATGAAAAGCAGAGGTGCAGTGGACAGGCCAAAGGGAAGGACAACAAACTAATAATTCTGTGTGCCTATAGTAAAATGCGGGTAGCGTTGATGTGCCGGGATAGGGATGTGCAAATAACATCCTTTATGTCTGCAGATGCCAGGAAATCATCCTGGTGAATTCAATGAGAAAATGTAAACCCAGTAAGTGGTGAAGTTCCTCTTGGGAACTGTGAATAGGTATGAATCTAAGTCTTTAAAACTTTTTTAATCTGCGACAAAAGTTATGACCCTTTGAGAGAGATGTTGCATGAGAACAGCATGAAAAATTGCTCATCTTTGCAACCATAGGGGTTGAAAGCTTGCTGACAGGTGTTTTTGCTTACATCTTCTTTGGCAAGAGAGTCCTCCCCCCAAATCCATGACTTCCTTAATATATATATCTTCAAGGATTCTCCATAAAGACATCCCCCTTCAAAGGGCATCTGCCATCTGCAGATACTTCTTTCAAGGAAGCTCCACAAGCGAACATTTGAGCCACAGGAACCTCCCCGCGTGTACTGAAAAAACTATGGGTATACCCAGCTTAAGAGCTAGTGAACAGAGAAGGTAGTTGCAAGCCTAGGCATTTTATGTGGAGCAAGGCTGTTGATCTTGGACCAGGTGGACACATGCACAAAAGCAGTCGCACACACATGGTGTTAGTAGCATGGAGTCTTGCAGCCTGGGAGAAACTGAGCAGGCATACCTTAACACTAGGCGATGTGTAAGTGATTTTTATAGCTTTTGTTTTTGTCTTTTAGTAAATTGGTTGCACTATGATATTCTCTTTCATCCTCTCGTATTCAAAAGACAGCTAAAGACTTTATTAGTTTAAGATTTGAAATGAACACTTTATGAGCTCATCTGAACTGCTTACTATTACTGCACAGGATCTGCACTTTGAATTGAATTGCTGTATTGAAAGAGTTATACAAGGAATTTTATCGCACCTAATGTTTTGTACCCTTTATACGTTGAACATTTTATGAACTCATCCGATCAGCCTATTGCTATTGGTGCACAGAATTTGGACTTTGAACTGGATTGCTGCACTGAAAGAGTTGTACTCCTTACGGAGTTTGACATGGCTTTTCTTTTAATTTAATATCTATGCACTTATCTAGGCAATGCTTTGGTAAATTCTTGCATAGATTTATCTGTGTCCCATTAGAGTACCAAGAGCCAGATGCTGGTTTAGACCAAACTGGAGCAAGGCCAAGATGTGAGGAATATGCCTGAGTGTTGAGGTGCCTGCTTTCATACCATCCAAAATATGCCTTCCAAGTGCAAAGGTAGATCGTACAAGAAGTCGATTTTCTCAGTTTAAGCAAGGATGGAATGACAGAAATCAGTAATGTCCCTATTATTTAGGATTCCCAGAGCCTGAATATGTCCGTATACCAAGTACTCCTGGGGTCAACATGAGGTGACAAAATCATTGAAATATGTTTCCATGCTACCTTGCGAGGCAACCCCCACAAAGGCCAGGGAATCCCTGGATCTGGTCTTAAACATGTCCAGTTTCTTGTTAAATCTGGAGGCCATGAAGTACACATCTGGTGTTCCCAACTTCTGACAGAACATCAGAAAGATCTCGGGGTGAAAGGACCACTCCCCCGAGTACAGGGGTTGGTAACTCAGAAAGTCCACCTGCCAATTTTCAATTCCAGATATGTAATTGGCTAAGAGTGTTGATCCTGATTCTCCGCTCAGGTGAGAATCAGATTTGCCACCTTCAGAGCTGCCTGACTTCTGGTTCCCCTTGGTGGTTTAAGTGGGCAACAGCTGTCGCATTATCCAACTGTACTCTTACTAGGTGACTGCGCAGGAGAGGGGTTCAATGTGGGACAGTCAGTCTTAAGGCTCTCTGTTCAAGAATACTGATGAGGAGTATTGACTCCTGTGGTGACCAGCTGCCCTGGACAGCTAGGCAATTGTAGTTTCTACCCTAGCCTAGTAGGTCAGCATTTGTGGATGCTACCTCCAAGGGAGAGGGGAGGAATGGTTTCCTATTTCCAGCGTCGAGCAGGAAATCCACCATGCCAGGAACACTTTTGCCTGGCTGCATAGAAGTAGTAGGCAATGCAGAGGAGCATCTGCTTGTCCCAAATCCTGAGAATTTTGAGCTATAAGGGTCTGGAGTGGATCTGAGTAAAGGGAGCCACCTCAAAAGGAGGCCACCATGATGCTCAGAACTCTCAGGAAAAAGAGTTGAAGGATGCCTAGGTGATCTGAGAGTGACAGTTGGACCTCAGAGCAGAATTATATTCCTGGGGAAGGAAAATCTTGGCTGAGCTGTGTCTAGAAATAGTTTCAGGTGCTCTAGACAGTGGGATGCCTGGAACATAGACTTTTTGAAGTTGACCACCTATCTGAAAGTTTGGAGGAGCCAACTGTTATTTGACCATAGGAAGACTAGGCAGTGGGCTGAGGGGTCTTTCAGCAGAAAATCTTCTAGGTATCCTGTGACATGGATGTCCTGAGATCTTAACAGGGCCAAAAGCAGAGAAAACCCCTTTGTGAAGAATCTTGGTACAGGAAAGAGCCCAAAGTAGGAGGGAGGGTGACAAATTAAAAGTGTTGGTATTACACAGTAAAGCGTAGCAAGCATTGGTATGTGAGAAAGATGGGAAAGTGAGGATAGGCATCTTGGATGTTCACGGATGCCAGGAATTCCCAATTTGAGAGAAGGGATGAAAGATATTGCAGACTCCATACAAAGTTTGTGGACATGCAGATATCTGTTCAGGTATTTAAAATTAAAAATGTGGGTAAACAGAACTATTTTGAAGGCTCTTCCGGGGGAGGGGCGTGAGCAGAGAGGTGTGTGGTGGCTGCTTCTCGGAGGGACCCAGCGGAGGAGAGGAGGAGTCAGGTGACCAGGCGTAGAACCTGGAAGCCTGAGAGCTGAACGCTGGCGAGAGCAGCATGGACCATCTCTGCCCCATCCTTAAATGGGCCATTAGTGTGGCCCCCTGAGTAGGGCAGCAGATCTCCTGCCGGAAAGCGGAGCCTGGAGTGATGACAGCGGCAGTGAGTGGCACGGGAGGAGTGCGTTACGGAGCCATCACAGGATGCTGACTGTCAACCCAGGGACCTCTCTTACACAAAGGAGGATCCAGCAGCTGATGAATAACCAATGTGAATAATATACAGGATTGGGTGAGCGGCAGCGGGAGGCGGTAAATCCCCAAATCTGAATATCCGATTACCTGTATGTTACAACGGACGCTGAGGGAACCAAGGATACAATATTAGTGTTTGGGGGCCCCAGAAGAAGTGGATGAGACAGTGTACTCAGGACTTCAGCTAAAAAGGGAAACCTGTATTTAGCCCCAAAACCCCCCCCCCCCGTACACTTTGAGAACATGAAGAGCAGATCCGTTAAGGGAGAGGGAGCGAAAATTCCTCAGCCGAACTTAAATACAAGTACAGTAAAAAAGTACATGCCTTTACAGGAGAAAAGTCCAGAGGAATTAAACCAAGAAAGATTCGGAGAGGAAAATTATACTGAAGGTATACTGAAGGTCTTTCGAGGTATCGGACAGAAATCGGCTGAAAGAAATCTCAAAACCTGAAAGTGAAAGAGGAAAAAAAAGTATAGAGGAGCAAGAAGTAAGGCTACAAATGCCCACAAAAGCAGAAATTGCATATATGTTCGTAAAATTAGAAAACTCAAAAAAAAGTGAAATGGCGGTCTTACACCACGAAGTGGGACAAGTTCTATCACGAGTAGAGGAAACAGAAGGGAAACTGGAGAAACAAATACAAGTAATTTCTAAATTAGAAGAGCAAGTAGAGGCAATGAAAAGAGAACAGAGACTGCTATCCTATAAATTAGAAGATCGGGAAAACAGGGAGAGAAGAAATAACTTAAGGATCAGAGGTTTACCAGAAATGTCTCAAGGAGAAGATCTAAGGGACACTATGAGAAGATTGTTTAACCCAAAATTGGGGGTGGGGGGGAGGGATGAATAGGGGGTGGGGGGGGAGGGATGAATAGGGGGTGGGGGGGGAAAGGGAATAAAGGGTTGGTCTTCTAGTTCTAAAAATTAGTTCTCTTTCACCCCTACAAAGGCTGTTTATAGGAAAGCAGTTAAACAAGATGAAGGAATATGGTTAACTTTATGACATATAATGTAAAAGGATTAAATACTCCAACAACAAGACATAAGGTACTGAGGGAAATACACCAACGATCTATTGAGGTGGTGTTTCTTCAAGAGACACATATATTCCAGGATTCAAATAATAAGCTATACTCTATATATTTACCAACCTGGTACTATGCGGATTCCCCAATAAGAAGGGCAAAGAGAGTGGCAATAGGGCTCAGACAAAATGTAAAATTAATTCTAGACGAAAAGCAGGTAGACCCAGAAGGCCGATATTTATTATAGAGAGGAATATTGCAGGCAAGAGAGTGTACACTAGCAAATATTTATTGCCCTAATAAAAACCAGATTATATATTTGTTTGGAATATTAGCAAAACCTATGGACTTCAAAAAGGGGTAGTGTGATTGTGGCAGGGGATTTTAACTTTGGCATAGATCCAGAGATGGATGCCTCATTGTGTGTACGGAGAGGAGATAGGAGTCTAAAGAACATCAAAAAAAAGTTATATCAATGCCAGCTGATGGATGCTTGGAGGGTTAAACACCCAAAAGAAAGACTATACCTTCTTCTCGGCGGCACATAGGATGTATTCAAGATTGGATTATATATTGATTGAACATAGACTCTTGTGGGTTTATTTACTAAAGCTGGAGAGTGCAAAATCAGGTTCACTTCTGCATAAAAACCAATCCGCATTCAGGTTTTATTGCCAAAGCTTAACTGAACAAGCTAAGGTTAGAAGCCGATTGGCTACCATGCACAGCTGCACCAGATTCCAAGTGAACCAGCTTTAGTAAATCTCCCCCATGGAATCTCTGACAAAAAATAAAATTGAAGTACTATCTATATCGGATCATGCCCCTATTACAATGAAACCACAGTTTGGAAGGAAACAAAATAAAATAAATGTGTGGCAATTAAATGAGTCTATACTACAAAATCCTGAAGTAGAAACAAGAGTAAAGCAGGAAATAGATCAGTATTTTAAGTTAAATGAGTCCAAGGAGGTTTCTATCGCCACGGTATGGGAAGAACATAAAGCCTATATTAGGGTTATATTGATTGCAATAGGTGCAAAGAAAAAGGAAAAACAGGGAAAAAGAATTAGGATATTAACGGAAGAATTACATCAGCTGGAACAATCACAGAAAAAGAAAATAAACAGAGTTACAACAAGAGATAATATTAAAAAAGATAGACGCTAAAGGATTTTTTGGAACAAGAAACAAGGAAGATTTTTAATAGGGGTTTCGAAGGAAGGATACTGGTGGGGGAATAAACCAGGGAAATATCTGATGAAGAAGTTGAAGGAAAAATAATCAAGGAACTTTATAAATAAAATAAAAAATGAAAAAGGTGAAATGGTTTATTCAACTACCGATATTGCTAACACATTCCAGAGGTACTATAGCGGTTTATATGGAGCAGAAGGGAAGAACCAGAAGGAATCAGAGGAGGAGAGGAAGAAGAAGAGGCAGACTTATCTGAAAAAGGCTGGCCTACGTAGTTTGGATAAAACCAGACTAGCAGCTTTAGATAACCCAATATCAATAGAAGTCAATTTAGCATTAAAGAGTACAGCTGTAGGAAAAAGTCCTGGACCAGATGGTTTTAATCCAGGATACTATTAGAAGTTTAAAAACATCTAGTCCCTAAATTGTGTTCATATATGAACGCACTAGGAAAGGAGATAAAGACGAGGGAGGAATCGTTACAGGCATATATCACAGTAATACCCAAGGAGGGGAAACATTAGTCTCAGTGTACCAGCTATAGACCCATATCTTTGTTGAATACTGATACAAAAATCGTATGTGAAGGTGCAAGCCACCAGGATGAAAGAGTTGATGTCTGAGCGGATACACTTAGATCAAGTGGGATTTATTCTGGGTAGAGAGGGAAAGGAAAACGGTTTAAGAACATTGCTTATCCTGCAAAAGAATAAAAGAGGAGAGGAACTGGGAATTATTCTGTCAGTTGACGCTGAAAAGGCTTTTGATAGAGTAGATTGGGGATTTATGTTCGATATGCTCAGAACATTAAAAATCGGACCTAGAATGATACAGTGGATAAAAGAGTTTTATAGAAGTCCCTCCACTGCAGTGAAGGTAAACAGTTCATTATCAAAATTTTTTTAGGATGTATAATGGAACAAGACAGGGATGTACCCTGTCCCCGTTGCTGTTTGTGGATTCTATGGAACCGCTACTAGCAACTATTAGAAACGGCGTTTAAGTCAAGGGAATGTGGATAGGGGACAATGAACATAAAGTAACAGCATATGCAGAGGATATGCTGTTCTATATTAAAAACCACAGATAATCAGTACCAAATTTAATGAGAAAATTGATAGGATATGGAGAGCTATCCAAATTTGAAAATCCATAACTCAAAAAGTGAGATGTTAAACATAAATGTTCCAAAGGCAGAGAAACGAATTCTACAAAAAGAGTTCCTCTTTAAATGGAGAGAAAAAGAATTAAAGTATTTGGAAATAAAACTAACGTCGCCTATAAAAAATTTATATCAGGCAAATTATATCCCACTAATAAACGAGATAAAGGATGAACTGAGGAACGCTTCTACGGGAAAGCTGTCTTGGATAGGTCGGAGAAATATAATACACAATGCACAGGGGAGAGGTTGAGTAAGAATGGAAAGTTTACTTAGTAAGGCACCATTAGAAAAGTTTATTTGGATACCACAGGAATTTCACACTTGGGATGAGGACACAAGCACTTTGACACAAGATGTATTTAGGATTTGGAATAAGCAGAAGGATTGGAAATTTAATTCATTGTCAATTCCATTGGCGGGAACAAGGTTTTTTCCACGCGGGAATGATAATATCTCAGGGAAGCGGATAATAGATAAAAATACCTGCTTAAAAGATATTGCGGATAGAGGAGTTTTATGTTCTTTTCACGAGTTGAAGAATAAGAAGGAAATATTTTCTACACTGGATGAGTGGCGGTATTGTCAAATAAGACATTTTGTTGCAAAGCTCCCACAGCCACTAAGGAATGAGGATGAAATGTATCCTTTAGAGCAGGGTTCTCCAAACTTTCCAAAGGGCCAGTTTACTGTGCTTCAGATTTTAGGGGGGTCAGATTGTGGCCAGCTGGGGTAGAAAAAGTCTCAGGGCCAACATCAGTGAGAGTAAACAAGGTCTCAGGTATGGTGTTCAGTTACATAGTGCCTGTGGTCAGTAGGAGGAGTAGTGCCCCAGCATTGCTATCACTGGAAGGAATATTGGCCTATCATTGATGTTAGTGGATGGAATAGGGCCTCATCATTGATATTAGTGGGAAGAATAGTATCCCTTTGCTGGTGTCAGTGGGGGGAATTATGCCCCACTTTTGGTGGCAGTGTTAGGAATAGTGCTCCAAGGGCCGGATAACAGCCAGCAAAGGGTGCTTATTTTATAAATCAGAGCTCTCGGTGAAGCAATATAAAAATACAATTTTGTTCCATCTCCTAAATGCAGCCAAAAGCCTTATCACTAAAATGAAAAGGAGGGGAAACAGTGAAATAGATCAACAAACAAAGAACAAGAAGTAAATGGAAGGATCAAGAAAACAAAACGAAGAGGTAGGGTGTGGGAAGGGTGTGGGAAGGGTAAAATCGGGACGGGGACTGTAATTAAATAAAGATTTTTATATTGTATGTTGTTGGTTTAAAAATGGATTGCATGAAACAAAAAAAAATTAATAAAGATGTAATAAAAAAAAATGTGGGTGAAAGCCTCTGGTTTTGGAAGCCTGAATAGGTTTTTATTGTAAAACATCAAAGTTATACCCAAGCACATAACATCACATACACCAGAATGGAAGCAATAATTCTAGCATGAGACCTCCTCCGTACACTATACAGATGACCTATAAGGGGCTTTAAAAGTGTTGCCTATAGAAAATACGGGTTACTGAGGTTCGTCGCTATTTCACAGGTGCACGCAAATTTAAGATTCGACATGTTGGATATCCATTTACTCTGCACAACCTCTTCTTTTATATTTTACAAAAAAATAGGGTAATTTATTGCTTTTTTTTACCCAAATACGTTATTAAAATTAACATTTTTACAGAAATTTTGCGGTAATATCATGTGACATAAAAAATTGGAACTGCCAGTATTTTATTTTCTAGGGTCTCTGCTTTCAGAAAATATATAATGTTTGAGGTTTTGTGTAATCTTCAGGCCTTAATTTATTTTTTAACCGTGTGCAAAAAATGCAAAAATGGCTCTGACAGTGAAAGGGATAAAGGATAAGCCCATCACTCCCCCTTCCCTGACAAGCACCCAATCGGTACTCATTACACTGCAAGGTCTCTCCCCTCCTTGCTAGTCCCCGGGTGTGGTACTGAAGAGAGGCAGGGAGGGGAAGAGGAAATAAACAGTGCAATGTTAAATTATTACACGTTTAAGTCGCCATAAAGGCACTTTTGATTTTAAAAGCCCCAGGCATTCCTAAAAGCACCTCAGATTTAAATATGGTTTTGGTTCAAATTTTTTTTTTTTTTCATCTGGACAAGTAGATTGTCATGAGAGACAAGTAGATCGTAGCACTGATTTAGTCCCTGGACAAGTAGTTTTTTTAAAAAATTTCCACAACCCTGCAATGTACATGCATATCACAATGGTCTAATCCCTACTTAAAATACATGTCATATGTAGTGTGGATACTTTACATTATCACAATTATTTTTATAGCTATCATTTGTGCAAATATTCACAAGACAGAATCGGATAAGTGATAGATGAGTATTTTTAAAAAAAGCTGTTAGGAGAGGGGAGTTAGTGTGAAGGTTTGATAGATGGATACCATACAAGAGTGACACTTTCAAGAACATCAGAGAATGACTTAAGACTATTCTCTAACAAGAGACCTGTCCAAAGATCTAGCAATGACTTTGCCAAATATCACAGCAAACATGACTTTAAAATGTAATGAAAGACAAAACTTTTTTTCATTTTGGATAGAGTAATGGAAGGTCTCCCATTGGGGAGATTTCCCACAATATGGGAATTTCTTTTCCTTTCACTTTCAGTGATAATGAGAGACAGTAACAATAGAGAGAGTGATTCTCCCTAATGGGGGCACATAGAGCAATAAAAACTGACAGGGTTTCTAAATCCTCTCCATTGTATCCATCCCACTGGATATCACATCATGAGATAAAATACCAAACAGTTTCATAAGATAAATACTACACGTCAATGAAAAAACTCATGCCTTATTTTAGTAGCGTTTTTTTGTGAACTGCAAAAAAAAAATAAAAGTTTGAAAAACACCACAAGTTATTTTACCTCTGATCTTTAATATGGAATATAACGCTTTGTGAATTGAGCCCATAGTCAAAATTGCAGGGAAATCACGTCTTACCATGTCCACATTGCAGGTTCCTGGAGGGGACACAACTTTACAGAGGGCATACCCCCAAAGCAGCCTTCAGGGTCTGGGTGCCATTAGGAATGGACCATACCCCTAGATCTGTTTAAGCACCCTGCAACTAACTACACTTGTTGCACTCTTGGTGGCATAAAACCTATGGTCTATTACTATACATCCTGTGCCCTGTACTTTAAAATTAAAGTTTTAGCAATGAAATAAAATTATGACAATCCAAATTCTACATTTCTTCTCATAGACAAACCATATTACCAAAGCCTTACAGGGAGGAGCATGTCTAGATCCCTGAATGTTATGTGTATATCTTACATGCATTAAAAACCTTTAATAATGTATTCATATCACATTTTATGGTCAATGCGTTTCACATGAGACATACTGACCGTATGTCTCATGTGAAACACAGACATGATCAGGCATGTTTAATAAGACAAACAGAAACATTCAAATTAACAGATCCATAGCATTTTTCACTGGTTTAATCTCTGTAATCTGAAATGTGATGGCTGCTATGGGTTAGAACACTATATCAATTTTCATATCTATCTTGCCTCTTCACAGTATGTAAAATGGTTATATAGAAATGCACATATGGTGGGTATATTTTACATGCAGTACAATAAAATTAAGTATGCACCCAGAAAAATTCGAATGAATCTAAGCATCAGTAACTGAAATGCACAGGCTTTACCTTTGTATATGCAAGTTTACGAAATGCTTGCTTGGCTTCAGTTGGCTCAATGAACTCCACAATGGCAGTTATGCCACCTTCTGGCAGCAACACCCTGCCCAGGTCTCCAAACCGCCCAAACACTTCCTGTAGTTCGGAAACCTGAACACCAGCTGGGAGATTTTTCACTAAGATTACAGATTTACTGCGCGGTCCAGAGGCCTAATGAAAAGATAACAAAACAGACCATCAGACACTGCTAGATTGTACAGAAAGGGCTCACAAGCCTATTATGTGACAGATTTTTCCCAGGTGTTACCTTTGTGACTAAGGAGGACAATCATCTCCCCATATTATATAATCACTGGCAAGCATTCAAAACATACTAGAAGTATAAGTCACTTTTATAAACAACACCACATTGCTGGAGAGCTACAAAAACTACCCTTCATTTCTTAAACAAGACATTTCATGTAGAAACCATACAGGGTATCCATCATTCTCCTTGAGCATACTGTTAGAAGCAAATGTGACATTGAGATACAAGTCCTCCAGTTTACAGTTTAAAATTACCAAAGTATGCAGTTGAACATATACCACTATAAAAAAATACAATTATAAAGAAATTAACATTAAAAAAAGAAGCAATAGTTGTGACTTTTCATAAGCAAGCAAATCACAAATGATTTTATAAATAGCAGAAAATAACCTGGCTGAAAGAATCCAGACTGACTCCATTTTCCATTAGGAACTGACGAACATCTTGTACTAATTGTGTCTCTCCCAAAGCAACTCTGACAGCTACACTTCCCTTTCCTTCCTGCAGGAAAAGGGAAAATATATGAACATATAAAAAATACAAAAACACATCTCATTATACCCAATATGGTAAAAGTTTGGGCAGCACTTACATGGTCCAACACTTGGCTTTTGCTAGTATTGTATTTCTGAGCAATCACCTCGGCCACTGAGCTGGTACCCATGAACAGTGTATTCCAGTTGTGGGCGCTAAAACAAAATGTACAGATAATTTATCACAGCTTGCAGTATGCCTCTAGGACTGCAGTAAAAAAAAAAAAAAAAAAAAATGGTCTTTAACAACTGGACGAACTTAATAAACTGCAGGGATACATTACATGCAGTGAAAGAGGAAAGTCGGGCTATAGCCTACATAGATAAAAACAAAATTAGGGGAATTCAATAAAGCTCTGACACATTTTTGTGATGGTAGTTCCCATTAAAACTACCTGCGCCTAATTCAGGAAAGCATTTGCTCAAGTTTCGGTAGCGTTACATGCACCAAATTCAGGCAGTTTTAACTACTGACACTTGAAGAACCAGTCGCACAGGTAGCGACAGCTTCCTATCTTTCTTACTGCAGGTTTGCAGTTTAGGAGACTGTCTTACAGTAACTAAGACCAGCTGTGAGCTGGCATACGCAAGTAAACCAGTGCTCAAAGTGGAGCACGCCTGTGTTTCTCATCAATGTGACAGATTGCCACACAAAGTTGCACCTCCAACCCCATTCAACTATCAGCTAGGAAATTCCCCAGCAAAAAGCAGAATGTAAACAAATTGCAAGGGATAGTGGTCATCACAATGTCTAGATTTAGAAAATGACTTCAGTCACTGGGTGGGTGGAGCCTGGTGGGGAACTGAGAGACTAGTAAGATACAATTCACTCAAAAGTCAACATGTATAGCTCTCCTGGGTTACAGAAAGTACCTGGAGCTATTGGCTTTTTCCTTCAGAGCCTTTTGTTTCTTATATCTGGAGGATTCTGCAGCCTCCTCGGCTTCCTCTTCTTTTTTTACTGTTGAGGGAAGAACATGCAACATCCGGCCCTGTGGAGCAGGGCTATTGTTAACAAGCAGTCTTACCAAACTGTCCTCAAATACACTGCAACATAAAAAGCAAGACTAGTTTATGAATGCACATGTTGCTAGAATGGAAAGAAACAAACACAATGGTGCATATATATGTATATTATTTTACCAATTCCATTATGACCACTGAAGGCAAGATCACTGAGGTAACTAAAGCCTAGACACCCATCCTAAGTGTAGCAGCAACATCAGTTATCTCCTTGAGAGATATTTATAGAGCAGTAGTTTGCTGTAATTTAAGGAATAAATTCACCTTTTAGACAAAAATAATAAATGTGCATTTATTATTGTTGTCTACAGGAGCCTGGAAAGCATTGCACTAGCGATCAGTAGATCAGTGATGCCATGCAGGTCTCCTGCAGACCTGTCAGAATATCTGGGATGTAGTCCCAAGAAGTCTCCCCATACTATCTGTCAGAGGGAGGTGGGGGGTACTATCTTGTCAGAGGGAGGGGGGGGGGGGGCAGGGGCAGCGGCTGCAGCTATGGGAACATGTTACATGTTCCACCCTAAAAACAGGTGGAACATGTAACATGTTCACAAAGGTGAACTTATCCTTTAAAACACATGCACCTGGAAGATTTGAATGCATTGAATAGATGGTTAATGTCCCATTATATGCTTTAGAAAAATGCCAGTATACGCCTGATGGAAACACATTCTCAGTATAGTAGTTCCTCATGGCTATCTCCTGGGAATTTCCATTTGGGTGCAAAATGCAGAAAGTAGATTTGAGTTACTGATATGCAGAAAGACAGGCATAATATATATCTGCAGACTGGAAGTTTATTAAAAACATCCAGCGATCACCATGGTTTGTTATTACAGTGCTCACTTGATCAGCAACCATACTGACTGGCTCCTGATCATCACTCTGAGATCTGCGGGTGCAGGTGACAGCATGTTTGCAGAAATAGAGGTACCTAAGCACATTGCTCCTAGTTCACAGCTGCAACAAGCAATTTTCTCTTTGGGTTTTATTTACAGATTGCAATCATCTAGAAGCTAAACAAATATATAGTCTAGATCAGCAATGGGCAAACTATACGGCCCGGCGGACCTTTTATTCCGGCCCGCGGAGCTAGGCTCCCGCTAGGCTCCTCGAACAGTCCGCCCTGAAGACCGGTGTAACATGAAAATCTGTCTCCTATGAGGATCTGTTCCCCTCGACGTATCTGCGCATGTGCCGGAGATCGCCGATCGGCTGCTAATGCCTGAAACTGGCACATGCGCAGATAGGTCGAGGGGGACAGATCCTCATAGGAGACAGATTTTCATGTTACACCGGAAAGGCGCTGGAACACCGCGAGAGGAACGCGCGGAGCAAAGGTAAGTGAATTGACACAGAGGGGACTTGGGGACTTAATATGGGGGATGAATTAATATGGGGGATGAATTACTATATGGGGAATGAATTACTATATGGGGAATGAATTACTATATGGGGGATGAATTACTATATGGGGGATGAATTACTATATGGGATGAATTACTATATGGGATGAATTACTATATGGGGGATGAATTACTATATGGGGGATGAATTACTATATGGGGGATGAATTACTATATGGGGGATGAATTACTATATGGGGGATGAATTACTATATTGGGGGATGAATTACTATGGGGGATGAATTACTATATGGGGGATTAATTACTATATGGGGGATTAATTACTATATGGGGGATTAATTACTATACTTACTATGGGGGATTAATTACTATACTTACTATGGATGACACATACACATCATTCATCTACTCTTGGTCCGGCCCCCGGGTCCAATATATGAACCCATTGCAGCCCTCAAGTCAAAAAGTTTGCCCACCCCTGGTCTAGATACAACACAGCGCACACATGTATCAAAGTACAGAAATCCTCACCTTGTAATTTATATTACCTTTACAAAAAATAGGTATAATTCCCATACCCATACAGGAAATATGGATGAAGATTGTATAAATATCTAAAGAAAAAACAATTTTCCCAACTAGTCCCTGCCCTTTCTTACATTCAGTACTACTAAAGATAGACAAACCTGACATGGTAAAATAATTTAGCAATTTAAAAAGTATGTAAATATCAATGGGGTTTTCTTAATATTGGCAGCAAGAACTCAATATATAATGACAGCTGTCTACTGCACAATGCAATGGAAAATAATGAAAGAGTAATAAGGGCTCCACAAATCCAGGCTCCCAACTGTTTCACGCCCCAAAGGCTCAATCTTCTTTTGGGAATTGCTCATTGGTGTCATACCAGAAGCGTAAGCCAGTGAGGAAGTTGCAGATTCAGCATAAGACTCCTAGACTTAAAAATCAGACTTTGTAACACTACAAAGACTAAATAAGTCTGAAAAAGTTTTGACTGACTAACCTGAAATATCTGTCCGTCAACTTCGGCATAGGCTTTTACAGCATGTTCTGTAATAAGGAACGTAACAAAGGCAAAGCCTTTTGGTTTCTTGGTTAGCTTGTCAATGGGAAAATGGATCTCAGAAATTTGTCCTAAAAGGGAAAAACAGAAGAAGCCATTAGTTGACAAATCTTTAGCATCACATACAGTTAAAGTTGTAGTTGAAGAGCCTTGCAGTGTTGTACAGTGTACACAATTGTTTTATTTAGAAATGAATAAATTACATGGAATTATGTATCTATAGCTAATAATTTTTTTTGTTGTTGTTGCTTTAGAGAGTGGTTAAGGCTCCACTCACACTGGCTTAAAAAAAATGCCAGTGCTCTTAGAAGAAAAAAAAAAAACCTGTTAATTTTGAGTGTTTCTATACTAGCCTTTAGGAGCGCTTAACATTTTTTTCTACCAAAAAAAAGGTTCTCCAAAAATTTTTTTTTTTTGCCTCTAAACACTGAACTTAAAAAACGCCTTTACACTACCTAATGTGCATTGACACACAGGATAACAGTTGCTTCTACAAGCAAAATGCTAAACTCCTGTAAGATCAGTGTTTTTCTTAAGCCTAAAGATTAGATTTTTAAAGAGAAAGTATAATTTAAAATTAAACAATGGAGAGTGGTTGTGGGCTTTTTATTGCAGGCATTACATCCTATAAGATCAATTTGCAAAGCTTTAACACAAAGATCAGCATCTTTATTTTCAGCCGCATGAGTATAATTTTCAGATCTCAATGGATTCAAATGAAAATTGGCAAATGTGAATTGCCCCTATGTCTTTTCTGTAACAAAATTAATTGCCTGTTTGCAATCTTTTTAAAACTGTGCAGCTCAGTCCAATAAAGCTCCCTGCAGAATTGCTAAAAGACTTAAAAACCCAATTCTTCTGATATATCTATATATCTATCTATCTATATATATAATTTTGGAAAAAAAAGCTAGGCTTAAAAATCCATCTTGACACACCCAAACTCCAGAGGTGGATTTGGATTCTCAGATCCTATAAAATATCATGAGGCCATTTATCTTAGCAGACTTCTAGATTGAGACAGAAAGCCTTAGTTAGGGCTCAAACAGTCCTTCCTTTTTACCTCAATGTCAAACCTTTCTACCTGGCAACTTTTAACTTCACAAATTACCCTCTTTGGCTAAACAGTCAGACTCCTTTTTCAGACTACTACCCAAGCCTTATGGCCTTGGTCTTGGGATCCCTACACCTCTCTGAGTACTTTAGCCCCTCAATTGCTACCGTTAATACAGAAGTGTATGTTTAAGGCTGGCTTATTTCTCCTGTCAAAACAAAGTCATGCCATCCTACCAAAAGACCTAGATTTCATGAGAGGTTTTAAATTTTGCTCCTATCTTAAATCTTACCAGATGCATTAGAAAAATTAGGCGTAGATCAAGCTGCAATCTGACTTTTTTTTATTCTTAGTTTACCATAACCACAGAAGGCAACAAAGAAAACCTTCAATTCTTACAAAAATGGGAAGATGCCTACAAGACTACATTTTCCCAGGCCCAAAAAGATCGCATTATCCTATTTGCACACATAGCTTCTTTGGCCAACAAATATGAAGAGAATGGATATAAGCAGATGACATTATGGTACAGGACCCCTAGGCAACTACATCAGATATACCCCAAGGACTCCCATGTATGGTGGCGCTGCCACCTCTATCAAAAAAGAATTACAAAAATTCCCCCCTCAGACTGCAGTTAAGGCATGTATACTCACAATGTGGAAAATAAACTAATCCTCAACTAAAAAGCAGCGGTATACCAGAATTAGTGAGATCCAGGAAATGGGGAATCTCACCTTAGCCCTGAAAAACCAGGAAGAGAAATACTTTTGTATTCGGACACCTTGGTTTCTCTATAAGGATGTCAAGACCCCAATTCAGCCAGAACCACCCAGTCTCATAACCAAGTAGAGACCCCTGGCCTCCTACCTTTTTTTCCTCTTATTCTTGCTGTTCCTTCTAATACCTGCCTCATATGACCATTCCATGTGCAGTTATTCTGCCCCATTCTCTGTGTTTCTCTCCCTATCGTCACAATCTATTCGTCTACCCTCTGAGAAAGGAGAAACAAGGAGAACAGTTGCGTTGTAAATCATAGCTTTTTATTGCAATAGAATTATAGTATGATGTTTGTCCATGGACAGGTGACCTGATAGGTTACTGAACAATTATAGAACTTGAATGCCCAGAATGTAAATATGTGCATTATATGTGTGGTGGTTGCCTTACAGTGGTTCTAATGTCAAAACATTTTTACCTTAGTGCATTCTAGGCATTAAAAGGCAAAAAAAAAAAAAAAAACAAAAAAAAAAAAAAACCACACTACTACCTGTCCTAGTCCCCCCTGTCCCTAAACACCTATCTGAATGACAGCACCAGGAAATGGAGGATCAGTGCTGTAACCTGGACAGCACTTCATCAGTGCCAGGAGTCAAACTCCTGTGAGGAGAGAGCAGGGGTGTGGCTTACTGGCACTGTGTGTGTGTCTCTATGGACACACACAACCTGGATTGAGAGCATGCCTACACGGGTACCCCTTAGCACACGGCTTGCTGAGGGGACATGTGCAGGAAGGAGGAGTGAACAGCGCCGGTGGGGGAGAAGAAGAGGCGGCAAGAGGAGGTAAGGGACTACTTACTTTCCAGAAGAGGAGGCAAGGGACCACTCTCTGCAATATGATTGCACAGAGAAGTAAAACCTCTTTTTTATTTTAACGCAAAATAAAATCCTTTAGTGTCATTTAAAGATTAAAAAAAGAAGAAAAAAAACACACAATTCTATTGCCATAAAATTTCTAAATCGACATACATTTTTATTTATATTTAACCAACTGGGAAGACTAATTTATAAATATTTACCGTATTTGGAGAACAATGCTTCTAGGTCTGCCTCAGTGCAGCTGTAGGGCAGATTTCGGACAAACAGTCTTCCAGATTCTGATAAATCCTCCTGCAGCTCAGAATCATTCTTCTTTATTTCCCATGGTCTGCTATGTACTTTCTCCAAGACTGAAGTGGCCTTTGCTTGCTCAACCTGAAACACTTCTATGTATCTTCCACCTATAAGACATTGCTACAGTATTAACAATAACAGGCTGCTAACATGAGACTGACTAACGTTAGTTAGGTCCATATATATTTGGACACAGGCACAATTTTAAAATTTTCAGGTATTTAACAAAATATTCATATTCAAGCTATCGTTATATAATGGATATGGGCTGAAAGTGCACATTCTCAGGTTTAATTTGAGGGTATGTACATCCAAATTGGAAGAAGGGTTTATGAACTACAGCTCTTGAGAGTAGCCATCCCCCCTTTTTCAAGGGACCAAAAGTAATTGGATAATTGAATCAAAAGCTGTTTCATGGCCAGGTGTGGGCTACTCCTTTGTTATTTCTTCATCAATTAAGAAGGTAAAAGGTCTGGAGTTGATTCTAAGTGTGGTATTTGCATTTGAAATTTATTGCTTTGAACCTACATCATGAGTTCAAAGAAGCTGTCCATGCAAGTGAAACAGGCCATTGTAAGGCTTCAAAAACAAAACAAATCTATCAGAGAGATAGCAGCAACATTAGGAGTGGCCAAATGAACAGTTTGGTACATTCTGAGGAAAGAACACACTGGGGAGCTCAGCAACATAAAAAGGCATGGACATCCACAGAAGACAACAGTGTTGGATGATCGCATGATCCTCTCTATGGTAAAGAAAAACCCATTCACAACATCCAGACAAGTGAAGGACACTCTCCAGGAGGTGGGCGTATCATTGTCAAAGTCTACAATCGAGAAGACTTCACGAGAGCTAATAAAGAGGGTTCACCACAAGGTGCAAACTATTCATAAGCTTGAAGAATAGAAAAGACAGATTAGACTTTGCCAAAAAACATCTAAAAAAGCCAGACCAGTTCTGGAAAAGCATTCTTTGGACAGATGAAACTAAGATTAATCTGTACCAGAATGACGGGAAGAAAAAAGTGTGGAGAGGGCTTGGAACAACTCATGATCCAAAGCACACAACGTCATCTGTAAACCATGGTGGAGGCAGTGTGATGGCATAGGCATGCATGGCTTCCAGTGGCACTGGACCATTGGTGTTTATTGATGATGTGACAGAAGACAGAAACAGCCGGATGAATTCTTCAGTGTTTAGAGATTTACTGTCAGCCCAGACTCAGCCAAATGCAGCAAAGTTGATTGGACGGCACTTCACAGTACACATGGACAATGATCCAAAACACACTGCTAAAGCAATCCAGGGGCTTTTGAAGGAAAAGAAGTGGAATATTCTGCAATGGTGGAGTCAATCACCTGATCTCAACCCAAATGAGCATGCATTTTACTTGCTGAAGGCAAAACTAAAGGCAGAAAGACCCACAAACAAAGAACCACAGAAGACAGCTGCAGTTAGAGCCTGGCAAAGCATCAGGAAGAAGAAAATCCAGTCTATGGTAATGTCCATGGGTTCCAGACTTCAGGCAGTCATTGCCAGTAAAGGTTTCTCAACAAAATATTAAAAATGAACATTTTATTTATGATTATATTCATTTGTCCAATTACTTTTGGTCCCTTGAAAAAGGGGGGATGGCGACTCTTAAGAGCTGTAATTCCTAAACCCTTCCTCCAATTTGGATGTACATACCCTCAAATTAAACCTGAGAGAGTGCGCACTTTCAGCCCATATCCATTATATAATTATAGCTTGAATATGGTAAATATTTTGGTTAATACCTGAAAAAAACTAAAATTGTGCCTGTGTCCAAATATATATGGACCTAGCTGTATGTTCAGAAGGATGTTTAAGTGTGTTTGGCAGATAGATTTGATAGCTGCCAAGTGCTTACTAACACTGGGAATGATTAGTATACTGAACCAAGCGACTCATTACACGTGTAGGGTCTATATGTCAAGAGAAGTGTTTAGGCAGCAACGGGCTATTTTGTTTCACTGATGCCCATTGGAACCATTCTACCACAACCTGAAGAGCACTTCAATCACAGCCGTAATGCTGTCCTAAAATTAGTTGAATATTCTGAAGCTGTGCACCTGTGTGCACATAAACCAATATATGGTTCTACAACGCACATATTTATCGTAAAATTCCAATTTAAATAATTGTTTGCTAACAACCAGCACAGTTGTGAATTATTGCAATAAATTAATGCTTTGCTTGTGGCACATTCAGAGAATATTAACAAAACTAGGCAATTTGCATGTGGAGTCATGCAGAACACAGATAAAAAAAAAAAACCATTAACAATTCTTTCCCTTGACTCTACAACAGTTCTTTATCTAACCAATAAAAATCCTATAAAATTAATTTTTTATTTATTACAGGTACTTATATAGCATCGTCAATTTATGCAGCGCTTTACATATATATTGTACATTCACATCAGTCCCTAATCCTCAAGGCGATTACAATCGAAGGTCCCTAAGTTACATTCATACATGCACATACTAGGGCCAATTTAGACAGGAGCCAATTAACCTACCAGCATGTCTTTGGAGTGTGGGAGGAAACCGGAGTACCTTGAGGAAACCCACACAGGCACAGGGAGAACATGCAAACTCCAGACAGGTGGTGCCATGGTTGAGATTTTAATCAACAATCCTAGTACTAACAGGCGGGAGTGCTAACCATTTAGCCACTGTGCTGCCCATATATAATATATAACGACTGTAATGTAACCAAATTTTTGAGTCATGCATATTATCACTGGAGGCGAATGGAAAGCTCAGATACAGATTCAGGCTGCTTTCACATTGATCAGTTTTCTTCAGCTTTTGCATTAAAAAGAGCAAAAGAAAAAAATGCGTGACCATGTATTCCTATGGAGCTCTTCACACTGATCCCTTTGGGTCAGGTGCGTTTTTAAAAATCCTGCTTGCTGCATTTTTGTGCTGCTTGGTGTGTTTTTTTTTTTTGTAAATCAATGGAAAACACCGCAAAAATGCATCAAAAATAAATTTTTGGAGTCATGTTAAAAACGCACTACAAACGAGGTAAAAGCACAGCAAAAATGCATATGCGTTTATGCTGCGGATCAGTGTGAAAGTAGCCCTAGAGACAGCAACTAAATGCCACTGCATCCCCCAAATCACATAATCAGTCACTTACCCATATAGTCCTTATTCTTTTTAAGGGCTTTTTTAATCTCATCTTCATTTTTCAAATCCACAAAGATATAACCTAGACAACAGATGTACAAGAATGAATACACCAATGTTTTGTTTTCTGTTAGTTTACCAAGAGTTTATATGTTTATCGCAGGAACACATTCAGCTATTTTCAATAAAATACTGCATGGCACTATGTAGGTCTGAACTAGTGACAGACCAAAGGCCTCCAGCTATGAGTTCCTTGGAGGAGGAGGGAGCAGGGGGAGGAGGGAGGAGGGGGAGGAGGAGGAAGAAGACGAAGAAGAGGAGGAGGAAGAAGAAGGAGGAAGAAGAGGAGGAGGAGGAGGAGGAGGAGGAGGAGGAAGGAGGAAGAAGAAGAAGAAGAGGAAGAAGAAGAAGAGGAAGAAGAAGAAGAAGGGGAGGAAGAAGAAGAAGAAGGGGAGGAAGAAGAAGAAGAAGGGGAGGAAGAAGAAGAAGGGGAGGAAGAAGAAGAAGGGGAGGAAGAAGAAGAAGGGGAGGAAGAAGAAGAAGGGGAGGAAGAAGAAGAAGGGGAGGAAGAAGAAGAAGGGGAGGAAGAAGAAGAAGGGGAGGAAGAAGAATTCCAGTCTGGCAAAAGGTGTCCCTGCAGAGAACGCCGCTATTTCTTTGACAGTGCTTTGACATTTATAGCGATTGCAACAATGTATCTATTTGTTTCCAAATAAAAACATCTGTATCCGAAATGGATACACATAGATACATTGTTGCAACCGCTATAAATGTCAAAGCACTGTCAAAGAAATAGCGGAGCTCTCTGCAGGGACACTTTTTGCCGGCTGTAGACGGGATGAAAATCGGCCGATTTTTTTTACCATTCCTGGTAACGTCGGCCGCTTGAACGACCAATTTTTCATTTTTTTTAAAGAAAAATCGGCCGGCTTTCTCCCCATCTATGGCCTGCATAAGACTGGAGAGTGCAAAATCTGTTGCAGCTGTGCATGGTTGCCAATCAGCATTTAACTGCAGCTTGTTCAACTAAGCTTTATCAAAAAAAAAAATCCAGGAAGCTGATTAGTTTTTATGCAGAACTGCACCAGATTTTAAACTCTCCAGTTTTAGTAAATCAACCCGATAGTCTTGCTTGTATCTCCAGTCCTTATTCGCCTGTATGTTATCCCAGTAATCTCATGGGTATTCAGTCTACTACCCTGTGGCTGCTATTGATTACATTTTGATTCAAAGGTTTGTACTGATTAATTTTTAGATACCGCTTTTGGTTTGTCAGGTAAATTCCCAGTCTGTCCTTGTTTTAGGTTTTTTATGTAACGGTGTACCTGTTTGAAACACTTTGGACCTCTCTGTTGCAGTTTTCTCTTTGTGCTGGTGTACGGCTTCCTGTTAGTGCCCTATATTCTATGCACAATTGCAATGTGTATTGCAGCTCTCTTCCTTGCCTCAGGGTACTGTATTGTCCTAGTGTCTCAATTCTGATTTATCTGCCTGTAATCCTGAATATCCATGTTGGTGCACCACCTCATCGTGTCTAGCCGTATGTCCATTTTACTCATCAGGTTCATAGTCCTCTGTATAAACATCATCGTGTCCACACTCGGTTTTTCCCAGTCAGCTTGTTTTCTTGTCTGTGTTATTCCTTTAGACCACAGACCCATCTTCTTTACTGTGGCAGGGTAACAGACCTCATCCTAGCTCTCATATATCTGTCTCAGACTTACATCGAGGCATGAACCCTGGCAATAGCAAACAATTATCTCTGACTCTAAACACTGGTTTGGCTTACCTCTCTAGCCAGTTTTTTACCTTGGTCTCAAAATAATTTGGCTTCAGCGGCGTGCGTTCCAGCTCATGGAAATGACAATCCCGCCCATGGAGTTCCTCTGACCATTACAATTTGCCGTTTTCTGGACTGAACTTAGTTCAATGGCTTAGGTAAGTGGTTGTCAATTTGTGAGCTAAAAGGGTCCTCAAATGCAGCCCTTTACAGGGCTGAAAAACTGCACACTTAATAGAGGCAATGAGGGTCAGAAAGTGTGGACATGCTATATTTTTGGCTGGGGATTGGCTGAACAAGACAACATGAAGCTGGAAACATGTTACATATGACTAGTAGAGATCATTACCTATTACCCTAATCAAGGTTTACACTACAGGCTGCATATCATACACCAAGAGCAGCAGGTTGAGCAGCAGGTGCTTAGGTAAATAAAAACCACTGTTCAGTTGCAATATTCATATATTACTTTTCATATATTACTTCTCTTCTCCATCTATACCTCCTCCCTTGGCCAACTCATACACTCTCACGGCTTCAACTACCACCTCTATGCCGACGACACACAAATCTATCTCTCAACCCCCCACCTCACCTCCTTGGTCTCAGCCCGAATCACACACCTACTGAGCGACATATCAGACTGGATGTCGCTCCACTTCCCTAAATTGAACCTCTCCAAAACCGAGTTTCTGGTCTTCCCCCCAGCCCGGACACCACCCCCCATTGATTTCTCCGTCACATCCAACAACGCTACCATCAAACCCGACCTGCAGGCCAGAGTACTTGGTGTCATTCTGGACTCCAACCTATCCTTTCAACCCCAAGTCCAATCTTTAACAAACTCGTGCAGACTCCACCTCCGCAACATCGCCAAAATCCGCACGTTCCTAACCCCAGAAACCACTAAACAGCTCATCCACTCCCTCATCATATCACGACTCGATTACTGCAACTCCCTCCTCACTGGCCTGCCTTGCCGCTGGCTATCCCCGCTTCAGTCGATCCTGAATACGGCTGCCAGACTCATTCCCCTTTCCAACCGCTCTGTCTCCGCCACCCCCCTCTGCCAATCCCTCCACTGGCTTCCGATTGCGCAACGGATCAAATTCAAAATCCTAACGCTGACGTACAAAGCTGTCCACCATACTGCCCCGAACTACATCACTGACCTAATATCCAAGTACCGCCCAGCACGCACACTCCGCTCCTCACAAGACCTCCTTCTCTCTAGTTCCCTGGTCTCCTCCTCCCATGCCCGCCTCCAGGACTTCTCCAGGGTGTCACCCATCCTCTGGAACTCCCTGCCCCAACCCATCAGATTATCACCTACTCTCCTCTCCTTTAGGTGCACCCTGAAAACCCATCTCTTCAGGGAAGCCTACCCCACCCCCTGCTAACTTGCCGACCTCCTCCACTCTTCCTACCACTCCATCCCCCACAGCTATCTCCTCCTGTGCCACCATCCCCTCCCTCCTAGATTGTAAGCTCGAAAGAGCAGGGCCCTCGATCCCCTCATGTTTTGCATTGTATTGGTATTGTTCTGTCACATGTTCTGTCCCCCTTTGTAATGTACAGCGCTGAGCGAACTATTGGCGCTTTATAAATACTGTATAATAATAATAATAAATCAAGAGTGAGATTTCTCTTCTAATAGCAAACACCGGCCAAGATCAAACAGAATCTTACCCGTTTTGTTGCCATGACAGTTTCTCACTATTCTTATTGCAGCTGGCCTCAGTGGCAAAAGAAATTCACGCACATTTTGCTAAAAGTAAATTGTGAAAAAAATAGTTACATTTAGACATTCCATAATATCAGGATTACACATTAATAAAGAAAATGTACTGCACATAGATATAGCATATGCCATAAACTGCATCATCACAGGCCACTGTGGGATTTGTGGGATATAATTGGTTTCGCTGTATGATGTATAGCAGGGATAACCTGTTGTTAGCTGCTGTGAAAAACAATGTGAAATGTAACCATTTCTGTAAACTCCCAAAGATCAGGGATTTGAGAAAACCACCAAAACTCCAACTAATAATGTATGTAAATATATTCTAGCCTAAATAAATACAGCCTTGATGTAAATCCTTATACAAGTACATATAGAAACCTGTGCCTTTTACCATTTGACATCCAGGCCAATTTTGACATTTCTCATATACATGTTAAAATCAGCATCTTTTTTTGCTAGAAAAAAAACTTAGAATCCCAAACATTATACAGTTTATATTCTGAAAGCAAAGGCTCTGTAAAATAAAATGATAGCTGTTGCAAATTTATATGTCACATGATATGTGCACAACTGCTCATCAAACTGACATTTTCAGGAAAAAATACACTTAAATGAATTTTAATGCACACAAACACAACATTTTTTGGTAAAATATAAAAGATGATGTTGTGTTGAGTAAACAGATACCAAATGTGAAGATTTAAAATTGTACACACATGTGAAATGGTGACAAACTCTGGTACCTAAAACTATGCATAGGTGACACTTTAAAAGCCTTTATAGATTACCAGTTTAACGTTAAATGAGAGCTCTGGCAAGAATTATTGCTCTCACTCGGACATTCACAGTAATACCTCAAGTGTGGTGCAATCATCGTTTACATATACATGCAGGACCTACATGCAAGTTTGCATTTGCGCATGATTATGGGAGGATGGGGGTGGTTTAAATTTAAAAAATTTTTATTTAAATTTACTGTTTTTTATTTTATTCTTCTCTTTTAAATTAACTTTATTGCTATCACAAGGAATGAAAAACACACCTTGTGATAGCTTGGGCTGTGATAGTTACTATGAAAAAAAAAAAAAATCAGAGGTCCATCAGAAAGCCAATCTCCAGCTCTAAAAAATGATACCAGGATCATGGCTGCAGCTTTAGTCATGACTCTAGTAAAGCCACTTGCTCCTGAGGCTGTATATACACGGTCTAAGGAGAGGAAGTGGTTAAAGACCAATTCAACTCAAACATTTTATTTTCTTTGGAAAAAGTTAGAGACTCAGGTTTGGATTCCTATTTGGGTTATCTTCCCCCAACTCCCATCAGGGCAACAAGCAATGATAAAGCTCTACAATGGGGGACAAAGACAAAAATGGGGTTACAGGCAGTCCCTGGGTTACGAACAAGATAGGTTCTGTATGTTTGTTCTTAAGTTGAATTTATATGCAAGTTGGAACAGGTACATTTTTTTTTTACGTTTAACTCCAGCCAAAAAAATATATTTAGGTTTTGCATAGCATAGGGAAGGATTAAATGGCCATGCAGTGATGTGGGATTTCTGACAGGTCTGCTGGACAGTAGGTGGCAGCATACAGTGAGCAGCAAAATAGCCGTCCAGCAGTTTCCAGACTAGCATGATGTCACGCTGCCTGTTCTTAAGTACGAGTCGTATGCAAGTCAGATGTTTGTAACTCGGGGACTGCATGTATTGTACTCACCGTAAAAACTTTTTCCTGGAGTCCATTCAAGAAGATTTAAGTTATTCTGTGTCCAAGTGTACTGCCAGCAACTAGAATATTGGACATGGCAAACAAAAAAACTGTAGGCCTAGGATAACCCCTCCCACCACCAGCTTGCCTCAGTTTTGTAGCAAAGCAGTACGAAAAACAGTACTAAAGTATGATCATAAACACAGAGGGGTAGAACCCCAAAAGTGTTTTACAGCAAGTACAAAAATCCTATTTTTATTTCTCATCTATTGAGGGACACAGGAAGTCTGTAATCTTCAGAACATCCAAAAGAAATCCAACTGAGGAGTGGTCAACAGAGCAAATATCTTCCAATAAGCCCAAGAAAACAACTGGGTACTGCCCAGTACAAAACATGCAATGAGGCCCCTGCGGCCACTTTGTACAACTTAGAAAACGTGTTAACAGAAAACCAGCTGGCAGCCTTGAAAATTTGGTAAAATGTTGCTCAATGCGGAAAAGGCCCAAAATGTACTCAACAGATCTAGTAGAGCATGCTTTGTTGGAACCTGATCCTTCTGATCATAAGCTTGAATTATGGGATGGGTTAGTGATGGTCTTGGGATGCATATCCATGGAGGGACGCACAAACCTCCACTGGCAAGACAATGGCACCATGACTGCAATTAGGTATCGGGATGAAATCCTTGGACCCATTTTGCTGGTGCAGTGGATCCTGGGTTCCTCCTGGTGCAGGAGAATTCCAGGCCTTATGCGGCGAGAGTATACAGGCAGTTCCTGGAGGATGAAGGAATTGATGCCATTGAGTGGCCCCCACGCTCGCCTTACCTAAATCCAATAGAACACCCTTGGGATATCAGGTTTTGGTCCATCTAACACAGCCAGGTTGCAGCTCAGACTGTTCAGGAGCTCAGTGATGCCCTGGTCCAGATCTGGGAGGAAATACCCCATGACACCATCCGTCGTCTCATTAGGAGCATGTCCCAACATTGTCAGGCATGCATACAAGCACATGGGGGCCATACAAACTACTAAGTACCATCGCGAGTTGCTGCAATGAAATTTCAGCAAAATATACTAGCCTGCTGCATCATTTTTTCACTTTGATTTTTGGGGTATCTTTGAATTCAGTGCTCTGTAGGTTGATCATTTTCATTTCCATCAAACAATGGGGCACTTACGTTCCTAACACATTACCAAGTTCATATCAGTATAGATATCCAGCATATTTGTCCCCATTGAGATCTGATGTGTTTTCCAAGTGTTCCTTTAATTATATTTCTAAAGGTGCTATTGACCTGAAATTTTCACGTCGGTAATGACACAGGGGAAAAGTACTGAACACATGAAGAAAGGGAGGTGCAAAAAGGAATGGAAAGCCAAGACACCAGTTGAAATCTATCAGTAATAGGAAAGCAATCCTGCCCCTTGTCAGTGAAAATTAATATCAGCTGGTTCAGTCTCAACTGATGGCCTATAAAAAGGTGTCTCATTACTAAGGTGTCACACAAAAAGCATAGAGCTCTCTCAAGACCTTCGCAACCATATTGTTGCAAAACATACTGATGACATTGGTTACAGAAAGATTTCTAAACTTCTGAATGTTCCAGTAAGCACTGTTGGGGCCATAATCCGGAAGCAGAAAGAACATCATTTCACCTTAAACTGGCCACGACCAGGTGCTCCTCGCAAGATTTCTGACAGAGGAGTGAAAAGAATTATCAGAAGAGTTGTTCAAGAGCCAATGACCACTTGTGGAGAGCTTCAGAAAGAACTGAAATTAGCACGTGCAATTGTTTCAAAGAAAACAATAAGTAATGTATTTAACCGCCATAGCCAGTATGCACGCTCACCATGCAAGACTTCATTGCTGAAGAAAGAGCATGTTGAAGCTCGTTTAAAGTTTACTACAAAAGATTTAGACAAGCCTGTGAAATACTGGGAGAATATAGTCTGGTCAGATGAGACCAAAATTGAACTCTTTGGATGCCATAATACACACTGCACACATCACCCCAAAAACACCATAGCAACAGTGAAATTTGGAGGTGGAACATCATGGTGTGGGGCTCTAATTCAGCATACGGTATAGGCAAACTTCATATCGTTGAAGGAAGGATGAATGGAAAAATGTACCAAGACATTCTCGATAAAAATCTGTTGCCACTACCAGGATTATGAAGATGAAATGAGGGTGGACATTTCAGCAAGATAATGATACCAAAACACAAAGCCAAGGAAACTCTCTATTGGTTTCAAAGGAAAAAAATAAAGCTGCTAGAATAGCCCAGCCAATCACCTGACTTGGATCCATTAGAAATTCTTTGCAAAAAACTAAACAGAGTTCATAGAAGAGACCCATGGAACGTGTTGTTTGGATAAATCTGCTGATGAACTTACTTCAGTTACATTGAAGGGTGCTCCCCTCAGCTTAATGGTATACGGAGTTGTAGGCTCATTCTGAACAGTTATTTTCTAGAAAAAAGAATGAAAAACATTTTTTAATCATCTGAGTATGGTTAAAAATGCAGAAATCTTCAACAGTAACCAGAAAGACTGACAAACGTTAAAAATTTACAGTTTAAAAGGAAATTACACTACTTAGGGGAAACAAAAGGGAAAACATACAAAAATCTGTTCAGACAATATTCTTGGTGTGAATTATCCCACTCTAGTGCTGCTGCATAATCATGTATTTTTGTAGTGCATTTCTTATGCGTTTTCATGCGTAATGCATTTTTTGGAGGAGCAGATTGATTATTAAACACAAAACCCTGCCACAAACACACCAAAAACAACATACTAAAAGAGGTGCTGGGAACGTTTGGACTTGTAAGTGTAGTCAGATAAAGAGCTTTAAACAAAATAAAAATAGGTCTGGCGAGGTGGCTCCCACACAGCAGTTTCCCTCGATGGCCACCCAACAGTAACTCAAACCATAGAGATACAGACCAAAATCGGAAAAAATAATCTAATTTAATTTTAATAGTTGGTTTAAAAGTAATATAAAAACAGCCAATGCATTTTAGGGGCAACACCACTCCTCCATCAGGGATACAAAAATTAGCAAAAAACATAGCCATAATGATAAAAAGAAAAAAATTATGTCTAGATATGAATATATACCACATAATTTAGAACATCACATAACAGAGTTGTCACATGATCTTCAGTTTTCTTGACTGAATTACAGAATGTTAAAAAATACAATCAATATATATTGTAAATCATAAAAAAAATATAATGAACATATAATATAAACCAGGGTTCGGAAAATCCCAGGTGCCAGGTCGCCATGGAAACTACAAATTGCATTCTGGCACCTGAGCTTTTGTCAGCCCATTCACTGTGGACACCAGGCAGTGGCTTTACTACTAGGGTCGCACTTGCAACCGGGCCCTGGAGGTCCACCATTGTTGGGAAGCCCCAAGAGCCTGCACTGTGGCTCCCCAGTGGGGTGGCTGGCTGCAGGGCTCTCAGACAGTCTCTCTCATGCAACCCAGAGCTGACAGTTCCCCCCGTCCTCGGATGGGAGAGGAGAGAGAGCTGTGTAGGGGGACTCCTGAGAGCAAGTTGAGGCTGGGTACAGTATTGTTGAAGACTCTTGGGGTCAGCAAGGTGGCAAATACATGACGGAGATGTGGGCGGCAGTAGACCGGTGAGGGGGAAGGAATAAAGGGGGGGAAGACGGGTCCCCTATTGCTAGCAGTGGACCGTGCTTTGGCGGCTGATCGGTGTAGAGGGGTTGTGGAGGTGAGATCATACTGGGGGTGTAGGGAACTAGAAAGTCGATCTATTGGGGTGACAGAGAGGCAAGCTCAGGCTAGTTGGAGAGGCTCGGGGATGCCAATTGTTTTGGCAGAGTGGCGGAGAAAGGGGACTCCATGGGGTCACATGGTCCCGGCACACAGAGTCTGGCCTGTGGTCATGTGGTGCTGTGTCATGCCATGTGGTCAGTGTCCCCCCATCTATCATCTACTGCCACCTACTGCCTTCTTCCTATCAGCAGATAATAATCCCATCAAATTTGTTATACAGTCAAGCTGCCATTAAATAAAACACATATCAAAACTGAAGCAGCTGAGCTTGGCAACCAATCAGCTTCCATCTTTCATTTTCAAAGCCTCGCTGAACAATCTGATTGGTTTCTGCACACAGCTGCTCCAACTTTTGCCTGCTCCTGATTTTGATGAATTCTTCCCATTAGCTGCCATGCTGACCCAATGGCACAGATTATTTCTACCCAGACCAGGAAAGTCCATCTTTATCTGCATTTTTGTTCCAAGCAGGGGATTAGAAGTAGCAGGACAGCCAGGTAACTGGCATTTTATGGCAAAGACCAACTCTTGGAATTAGTAAAGAAAATCAAGCCTGGTTTCCCTGTGCCCTCCCTCCATGCTTGCTAAGGGCTCATCCACAAAAGAGCCATGTGGGAATGCAGTGTGTTCAGAACACATTGGGTGGGCAGTCTGTTGCGGGTGTTAGTATATTCCTAACATCACTCTAAATGCAGATTGATACTGTGACACCATGTGATTCAGTGCAGGCAAACAAATTGGCAGTGTATTTTTCAAAAGTAGTATATGCACTTCTTTTTGTGCAATCCAGTGCAATTTCAGTCCATTAATATTAATAAGCTGAAAATTGCACTGCACTGAGCAGCACAGGAGCGCAGACCGCATTTGTGTGTGATTCAGGTGTGAACTGTCCCTTACTGCGACTCAGCAAGCTGCATTTTGCATGGACATGGCAGCCCATTTATTTGAATGGGCTGCTGCGCCTCCAGAAAACACAGGGAAAAGGTCCCTGCACCTTTTCTGAAAAATGAAGTTGTTCAGTCTTTTCTGAGTTCCCTATGAGGGCTCTCTAGATCTGGTGCTTGAACTATACTAGTCCTATGTGTGGTCAGTGTTCCCGTTTTACTATACCAGTCCTGGCCATGTGTGGGGGGAAAAAAAAAAAAAATGGCCCCTAACTTTTTTTAGCTGCCTCCTAGATTAAAAGCAAATTTGTCAAGCCCTGATATAAAAATATATTAATTTGCATCGAAGACTAAATGTGCAAAACGTATTGAAAAATCAGGCTCCTGAAACAGAAGTAATTGGCTACTAGAACACATACCAAAAAAGTACATAGTAAGACGAAGCTGCTGAAATAAAACTGATTTCTAAAAAAAAAAAAAAAAAAAAAGACCTCAGGAGACTGCACCATGTTGTATTGATGTGAACTGACACCATACCAGAATGTGATTTCCACTGCTATGAATTGCAGTGTGACCACAGAAGTAGGAGAAACTGCATTAGGGTGAACAAGGCCATTCACTTACCTCTTTCTTTGTGGCTTTGTTCTTTGGAGAAGGTGCCAGACTTTTACTCTTACAACTTGGAGTATTCTGATCAGTTTCTTTATTGTTTTCATTTTGTTCTGCCTCACTCTTATTTCCAGATGAGGCATCCGGTACTACCTTAGACTTAAGGTACTCCATGTCAGAAACTCCAGTCTGCAATGCAAGCTTTCCATCTATTGATAAACAGTGAAACATAGTTTTTATTTCTATCACAGTAAAAATGTATTACCAAAATAGGGCAAAGTATGACAAGCCATAAAAGCAGTAAACAACCACATCTTAAACAATCTAAAACAGACATATGCTTTATAGCAAAACGTTTGTGGGCACCTAACCAACACACCTCAACAAGCTTTTTGGACATCCTATTCCAAAACCACAGGCACCAATATGAAATTATCACTCCCTTAGTGGCTTTACTGGCCACCACTCATCTGGGAAGGTTTTCCAGAAGATTTTGGAGTGTATCTGTGGGAATTTGCTTTCATTTATCCAAAGAAGCATTTGGGAGATCAGGTACTGATGTTGGACTCGAAGACCTAGTTAACAACTGGCATTCCAACTAATTTCAAAGGAGTTCAGTAGGGTCCTAGAACAAGGCTCCATGAAGGTCACCCAAGTTCTTTTGTATCAAACTGGTAAAACCACATCTTTATGTACAGGGACACAGTTATTTTTAAAAGGGCCTTCACCAAATGGATTCTACAAGCCTAAAAGTGCGGAGAAGTGAGCTCCCTGTATCATGTATTATGTCAGTGTAGATCACTTCATTCCTATTGAATTACAATATTTTCTATAGCCACATAAGCACCGGAAGATTTACCCCCCTTCATGACCAGGCCATTTTTCGCTATTCAGCGCTGTGCGATTTTACCTGGTAATTCCGCGGTCATGCAACGCTGTACCCAAATGAAAAGTATTTCCTTTTTTCCGCAGAGCTTTCTTTTGCTGGTATTTTATCACCACTGGGTTGTTTTATTTTTGTGATATAAATGAAAAAAAGATTGAAAATTTGGGGGAAAACAAATTATATTTTTTACTTTTGGTTATAAAAAATACCCAATAAACTCAAAGTAAGTCAAAAATTTAGGCCAAAATGTATTCTGCTACCTGTCTTTGGTAAATAAAAATTCCCAGTATGTGTATATTACCGTATTTTTCGCTCCATAAGACGCACTTTTTTCTGTTGTTGCTTGACATGCGGCGCCCATCCATGTGCTCCTTGCTGCAAAGGCAAGTTATAGATTGGGGTAGTTGCTATTTGTTTGTACAGTGTCTACAGATGCAGGCAGCACCACTCAAGACCAAGCCCGTACAAGTGAGAAATAGGAAGAGAGGAGCCAAGAGCACCGGCAGGGGGATCCAAGAATAGGGGGTTTGGGGCTGCTCTGTGCAAAACCATTGCACAGAGCAGATAAGTATTTAAGAAAAAAAAAACCAAAATAAAAAACCCCAAAAGACAAGGTTTAGAATCACTTTAAAGCCAAATTCTATTCAAGGCCTGTTTGTAGGAAGTGCAGAATGCAAGGCACAGAGTAATCTCTGAGACTGATGAGTCTATTCACACCAGGCAAAAAATTTCCAGGTGTGATAATAGATCTCAAATAGAAGAGGCTTTTAGGTAGGAATCAAAAGACACATAATCCACTCTATCCTTTACAACCTGGGTTTCAACAAGCATGCTGTTAAAGCCAGGCTGGGTACACACAGTTCATTTTAACAGATTCCTGCATACACACAAGTGAAGTGAATGCAGGAATCTCCCCTGCTCTACTATTGTATTCTGACAGCAGGGCTCCTCTGGTGTCCGAATACACTGATCAGTGCTGACAGCCAATTGGCAGCAAGCTGCTGATCAAAAAGAGGTTTTCCAGCAGGACCGTTTGAAAGAATCCGATTGGAACCAGGGGGGCTACACAGAGATCGGAATTTGGCTGGTCCTTTCTGAACCCGCTAATTTTCAAACCATGTGTTTCCAGCTTTAGAAACGGGATGGAATAGACACTGAAATAATGGATCTTGCCTGTTCGGTAGAACTCGGAGATTCCTGGTTGTGGCAAAAAACAGCAGTAGTTTATGGTTGTTTCTGGAGGCCAGAATGGCCACATCTGGATGCACGCAGCACAGTTCTCACTGCTGAAACCTGGTGGAAGGTAGGCTCCACCCACCAAGGGAACGACATCCCTGTCTTACATATAGTGTTTCACTATAAATTTCTCCATTGAGGTGATAATTATTGAGCAAAACAACAGTGCAGTGCTAATCCTCCTTTTTTCTCCTTGATTACAAATGCGCTTATAGAACATTTTTGTTGTAAAAGGTCTATTTATGAAAAACAGTTACTTGCAAAGGAGTGGAGTGATTAACCCTTGAGCTGCCTACTGCAGGCAGGACTGGTCTTATTGAAAGATATACCTCTGCTGGACCTTCTGTAAGTTAAGGGGTCATTTGCTAAAGGTTAACATTTTTGATACACTTGGGTGTAGAATGAACACACTGAATTACTGCACAGTGTGTATAGCACTTTGATGAACACCTTGGATTATTGCACTTGAAGCACGGTATTTTTGTGAGTGGATTAATTTTATTTAAGACAACAGTGAACACTAGGATTTAAAGTTCTCTTTGCGCTATTGTCATCTTTAGAAGAAACAGTGAATGAGAATCCTTTCATGCGTTAACGTTTCAGTTGATGAGGAGTGGTGAAACTCCACCCTTTTCCTTCCTTGATGACAAATGCTCTTATAGACCCTTTTCTGTTGTAAGAGGTCTATTTCTGAAGGTAAGCGATATAGGTAAACAGATTTGAGAGTGCACCTTGTGAATATTAAGTCATATGCGTCAGTAATCTTACTGAAGATAGAATTTGAAAACATTTTTTGAATGGTTTGGAGTCTGTGGACTTTTGTGTTTTGGGACTATTATATCAATATATGGCACAGTTTTTTAATGTTTCTTTATGTTTTGGCAAGTTTAAGGTATAGGTGTTTAATCTGTTAGAATTATAAGTGCTGCAATGTTATTTTGTTTTGACTTTTGAAATACTTTCCAGTGTTGGCTTTAGCTTTAATTATTTATGTTATTGGGGTTAGGCATAGTTTCACACTTAGAAATTTGCCATTGTGCTGACAGTGTAAGAACATAAAAATATATTGGCCCAAAATTGATATATATTTGTAAGGGAATGTTTGAAAAACTAGAAGTGGACATGGGCTCAAAAGGATGAACGATAAAAAAATTAACCAATTCCCCCAACTTGATGTAGGAATCCTTCCCGCTGAGCTATTGTATTCTGACAGCAGTGAGACTTCCCTGCCATCAGAATACAGTGTTGTCGGCTATAGCTTGCGCACTGATCGACTACAATAAAAACAACAGGCTGGTTGTACAGAAGTGGATCAGTATATCATCTTCTGTACAACCAGCCAGCCCATACACTGATCCAAATTCTGCCAGTCCCTGCTAAACCAGCCGTATTTCGATCTAAAAGTGGATTAACCAAAAGACGTATATGTGATACTACTATTACTGCAGTTCCTATCACCATGGGCCTACTAGCTAGCAACAAATCCCATTGGGTCCCCAATAATCCAGTTGTTAAAACTGAACTCCGGTATCCTGCCACTTGGGAATCCCAGTTCCTTTACCACGTACACATGAAAACAGCTGTAAAATGGATGAAAATATTTTTTTAGTCTTTCCCAGTACTAAGTTAAAGTGGAGATGTGAGCTTGTAAAGTCTCATCAATTATCAGAGATCTAGTTGAAAATTATTGGTGGAGTTATAAAATCATAACGATTAGTATAGTATTTGCCAAAGCTGTTCGTTAAGGTAAAAACAATCTTGGGCCAGTTCGGTGGCAGAGGGGTGTGAGGCGGATTGAAGAATGCAGCTTATAGAACTAGCAGGAAAAACCACTGTAGTACAAGAGGCTGGTGCCTTTTCCTGCCCATGAATACTCTTACCTGTGCTTGAATGTTTTAGAAACAAAAAAGATCAAAACGTTGGGTAAGTTTTGACAATAACACACTTCAGGAGACCAAAATACTGTTCAGAAATGATCCCACATTAGTCTTGGTTCTTTAGCAGAATACTAGCAGTTTGTTCAACAAGTTCAAAATTCAAGCAAAATGTATTTCAATGTGATAAAAGATTAAAGATTTTCAAGTATAAAAATGATATAATCAAAAATGTCACAGAGAATATAATTGTAATTCTGATGACATTATTCCCTGATGTAACGTTTACTTATTTCTTTATATTATTTCTGTGCCTTAGCAATTTAAAAAAAGAGAAGTATCTTTGTAAGTTTATCCACATCCCTTGTTTGCGGCTTACCTTTTTCTAAATCATCCTCATTCTCATCATCTGCCTCCTGCTCAGATTCAGAGTCAAAGTTGAGGTAATCATCCCGTGGGAGACTTTTTGCTTTCTCTGGCTCCACCTTTGTATCGTTAGTCCAGGTTGCGGTTTTGCTCCTGTTCTGATGCACTGTAAGAAACTCTTGGAAGCCACTGTCTTTTTCCAGCTGCACATATCACAAAAAAAATATTGTATCAGAAAACACATGAATTTAGCAAACCTTTAACAAACATGGTTCAGCAGAACAAGTCTCCATATTCAGTCAACTACCAGGTCTGTTGCTTTATTAAAATGTTGTTAAAACTGGTGTGGTTAACAAACAAAGCATCATCACTGTACTCCAATATATTTGTTAGGACGACCATAGACCATGCAATTTTCTTTCCTGCAACCATGGGGAGGGGACCCATCCCTGCCAGCAGAACACAATGACTATTGCTAGCAGCTATAGCCACTGGCTATATCAGCATATAAAATACAACATGCTGGCTTTACCCAAGTCATACAACAATCAAATTGGGTACAATCAGCCTGCCAATAGATGGTTCGAATCTTATCTGGTTCCTGCTGAACAGGCTGAGATACAAACCATCTATGGCTGGGGAGAAATCTATAAAAAAAAAAATTTGAGAGCTAAAAAGGATGGAATTCAAGCCATCTATAACTGCCTTTAGAGAGCCTATGAAATGACACTAATCTGTAAAAGCTTCTCTAATATTCTAACAGACTTTCTGATCACTGTAAGGAAGCTGTACCATAATTGTCTATAATAAAGCTTTCAAAAATATCATTCATTAACTCAAATATCTAAGGCAGGCTGATGCAATTTTCTTTCCTGCAACCAAGGCTTGCATGAAAGAAAAATTGCTTGATTCCCACATCAACACAGTCAGTGTTGATAGGGGAATCCCTCCCGTGGAGATATTGTGTTCTCCTGGTGAGGGGCAATGTGAGCCGTCCCTGCTGGGAGAACAGAGTAATTATAGCTAGCAGCTGCAGCCTCTGGCAATAACCGGAAGCTAGAAATCTGACATGCTAGTTGTACCCAGGAGGTGGATGGATCGCTTAGGGCAATCAGCCTGCCCATACATGGACTGAATCTCTATATAATGAAGTTTATGTTTTGCTGTACACATATTGATATTGACGTTTTATATTGCAAAGCTTGTTTTTTATGAGTGATCACATTTTCATATTTCATGTGAAAATTTAAAGAGTTACGTATATGTTGTGTAAATTATTATATTATTTTACCTTTTCGTTTACATATTGATCATATTTTGTTAGACTGTTTTTCTGACTACCATGTGAACTTGTATTATTGATGTTTGTTCATTTGAAATTGATAATCATTGTAATAGATAACATACACTATATTGCCAAAAGTATTGGGACGCCTGCCTTTACACGCGCAGGAACTTTAAAGGCATCCCAGTCTTAGTCTGTAGGGTTCAATATTGAGTTGGCCCACCCTTTGCAGCTTTAACAGCTTCAGCTTTTCTGGGAAGGTTGTCCACAAGGTTTAGGAGTGTGTCTATGAGAATAATTGACCATTCTTCCAGAAGTGCATTTGTGAGGTCAGGCACTGTTGTTAGATGAGAAGGCCTGGCTCACAGTCTCCGCTCTAATTCAACCCAAAGGTGTTCTCATCGGGTTGAGGTCAGGACTCTCTGCAGACCAGTGAAGTTCCTCCACTCCAAACTCACTCATCCATGCCTTTATGGACCTTGCTTTGTGCAGTGGTGCGCAGTCATGTTGGAACAGGAAGGGGCAATCCCCAAACTGTTCCCACAAAGTTGGAAGCATGAAATTGTCTTGGTATGCCAACGCCTTAAACGTTCCCTTCACTGGAACTAAGGGGCCAAGCCCAACCCCTGAAAAACAACCCCACACCATAATCTCCCCTGCACCAAACTTTACACTTGGCAAAATGCAGTCAGGTAAAGTACCATTCTCCTGGCAACCGCTAAACCCAGACAGGTCCATCAGATTGCCAGAGAGAGAAGCATATGTCACTCCAGAAAACAGGTCTCCACTGCTATAGAGTTCAGTGGAGGCGGCTTGACACTACTGTATCCGACGCTTTGCATTGCACTTGGTGATGTAAGGCTTGGATGCAGCTGCTCGGCCATGTAAACACATTCCATGAAGCTCTCTACGCACTGTTGTGCTAATCTGAAGGCCACACGAAGTTTGGAGGTATTTAGCTATTCACTCTGCAGACAGTTGGCGATTTCTGTGCACTGTACACTTCAGCATCTGCTGGCCTACCACTTCTTAGCTGAGTTGCTGTTGCTCCCACTTTGTTATAATACCACTAACAGTTGACCGTGGAATATTTAGTAGCAAGGCAATTTCATGGATGAACTTATTTAACAGGTGGCAACCTGTTACCATGCTTGAATTCACTAAGCTCCTGAGAGCGACCCATTCTTTCACAAATGTTTGTAAAAGCAGTCTGCATGCCTAGGTGCTTGATTGTATACATCTGTGACCATGGAGGTGATCGGAACACCTGAATCCAATGATTTGAAGAGCTGTCCCAATACGTTTGGAAATATAGTGTACATACAAACACACACGTTTTTATATCTATATATCTCTCTATCTCTATCTCATTTACCTTCATATATTTTTCTGTTTATCAGTGTTATATGCACCTTCCATGCATGAGGAAGTGGCCAGTGTAGTGCCATGACGCTTTGATGGCGGTTTATAGTATTCTGTGAGCAATAAATATTGAATCAACGAAGAATCCATTTCTCAGCTTCTCCTTTATATTTGGGCGCCTCTGCTGCTGACACCAGTTTCTCACCTTTTGGGGCTCATAAACCTCTTATCATGGATTGAATCTCAGCAGGTCCATTTGCAGTTGCGCCACTGGGTCTTATCCCTCCATCCTTACCGCAAAACGCCCTTTAAACACGTCTGTCAGCATTCCCCAGGGTCCCCTGGTCTCATTTCTGTAATTTATGCCTCCCTTAACAGTAGGTACTCCTCATCACCCGTCTTATGTCTCTCAATGGGAGAGAGATCTGGGTGTCTCGATTGCGACGGAGGATTGGCGTAGGGCCTGGGGGATGGTGGTGAAATGTTCATTCAATACAGTCACTCTTGAAGCAGCCTACAAAGTTCTCCTGCGGTGGAACTGGGTCCTGGCTCGGACTGCTCACTTTAATCCGACTGGCGGAGATAAGGGTTTCCGGAACTGTGGTCTACGTGGGGACGTATTGCACATTTGGTGGTCGTGCCCGCGATTGATAGGCTTCTGGTCTAGGGTTTTTGGTTTGCTACAAACGCTATTTCATATTACGGTCTGTAAAGGATGCAAGGGTGGCCCTCCTGCACTGCCCAATTTAGGGTCTGTCTAGGTCTCAGCATAAATTGGCATGAATGCTATGTTCAATGAACAGATGTCTAGCGTTCTTCATGATTCTCATCCGAGATTCCTTAAAGTTTGGGAAGCTTGGATACGTTATTCCTTGCCATCCCTGCCTCCTACCAGTTATGGCCTCTTATAGTCGCTGCCTGTGCTAGCCTGGGATCCGTGATTCTTCTAGTTTTCCTTTCCTCCATGTTTTTTTTCTGATTATTTTTTTTTTTAATTTTCTCTTCTTCTTTCCTCTTTTTTTTCCAGTAATATGATGGATTGCTGCTGCTGCTATTATTTGGTTCAGTTTTTTGCTGTCCCTCCTTGATGTCATTGGACATTCCGTTATTTGGCTAATACAAGTTAGCAGGATGTATCTAATTAGGCGTTATTGTTCTGCTCTGCCCCTGCATGGGCGTATCTTGAGCTTGTTGTATTCTTAAAACAAAACTTTGTAATAAAAATATTGAAACAGAATCTCAGCAGGTTCCTACTGAACCGGCCAAGATTCAAACTATGGCCGGCTTAACAGTGCGCTGGTAGATCCTCCCATTTTTATCTTATGCCTGTCAGAATGCCAGTGGGCCTGGGACTCTGGCAGATTTAGAGTGATCTTTCTCCCAGGGATTCTGACCCTGCAACAACTTACATGAATTCTACTTGGCTGTGCAAGAGAGATCAAAAGGATTGTCTACTCAGCTGCAAAACTGGATATTATATGATCAAGAAATGGATAGCAAGTGAGTGAGTTTATTAACCGCCTCCCGCCCGCCATATAGTACAATGACGAGCGCAAGGCGGTCCTCTTGTTTTGGGAGGACGTGACGTCCTCCCATTCTAACCGCGCATGTGCGGCTCCAGGAGCGTGCAGCACGACGATAGGCGGTGCACTGTGTCCGATCACCGATCAACGGAAAAAACCGAAGATGTCGACTCGGTCATGTGATCAGCTGTGTCCAATCACAGCTGATCTCATGTAAATAGGGAAATGCCGGTTATCGGCATTTTTCTCCTCACGAGCTGTCAGTGTGGCATCGGCCATCCCTCAGAGGGGACATGTACACTGATCATCAGGGCACTGATGATCAGTGTGCCCTGATGATCTGTGTAGCCCCAGCAGTGCCACCTGTCAGTGTCCATCAGTGCCAGCTGTCAGTGCCCATCAGTGCCAAATCAATGCCACATTTCAGCGCCTACCAGTGCACATCAATGCCACATATCAGTGCCCATCTGAGCTGCCTTTCAGTGCCACCTATCAGTGCCAGTCAGTGCCACCTCTCAGTGCTGCCAATCAGTGCCACCTATCAGTGTCAGTCAGTGCCGCCTATCAGTGTCAGTCAGTGCCGCCTATCAGTGCACATCAGTGCCGCCTATCAGTGCTGCCTATCAGTGCCACCTAACAGTGCCAGTCAGTGCCACCTATCAGTGCTGCCTTTCAGTGCCCATCAGTGATGCCTGTCAATGCCCATCAGTGCCACCTATCACTGTCCATCAGTGCAGCCTATCAGTGTCCATCAGTGCAGCCTATCAGTGTCCATCAGTGCAGCCTATCAGTGTCCATCAGTGCAGCCTCATTAGTGCAAATCAGTGAAGGAGAAAAATCACTTACTTAGAAGATATAACAAAAACTAAGAAAAAACTTTTTTTTTCAAAATTTTCAGTGGTTTTTGGTTTAAGACAAAATAAAAAACCCAGAGGTGATTACCAAAATAAAGCTCTGTCACAAAAAAGATAAAAATGTCATATGGGTACAGTGTTGCATGACCGCGCAATTGTCATTCAAAGTGCAACAGCGCTGAAAGCTGGAAATTGGCCTGGGCAGGAAGGGGGTAAAAGTGCCCTGTAGGCTAGTGGTTGAAGGTGTTCCTCTACAGCACTACCACATACTTTTGTAACTGTTGCAGTGGTTAACATTCACATGCATGCATTATTATATCTGGAGTGAATTTATAACATACTTTTGGGATTGTTAGACATTTTTTTGCATTTTTGTGAGACTCAACTGAATTTTATGAACTCATTTCTTATATGAGGACTAGGATAAGACAACACATGCCATGTTTGTACAGTTGGCTGAACTGGATGCAGGGTCGCACTGGATGCCTTTGCTGTCATTTTGCTATAGCTAGGCGTCATGTGCCTGTACCTTTAAGGAGGGATGGGCTCCTCCAGGCACACCTGCCCTTAACCCACCTATTTATGCATGTGCTCCCATTGTGGAGGCTGTGGAGATTTTTATCATTAGGTTCACAGTATAAGGACCCTTTTCACAGGACTGCAGTTTACGCATATATTTGCAAATGTGTGCAAACAAAATCCTTTGTTTTTAACGCAAACTGTTACATAGTGCCAAATTGGTTGTTTTGCAGGCTGGCTGGCAAGTCTGCTGGGATTTCCTTTGGTTGTTTGTGATGTGCATTGCTCTTCTATGTGCAGCTTGCTGCTAAGGCTGGTTATAGGTAGGGACGGTTGCCTTTTTTTGTACAAATGAGTAAGAACCCAAAAGTTTCTACTAACCACGTTACAAAAAATACACTGGAAACTATATTGTGTACAACTACTGGAGAAACGGTTTCGTATTATTAAAAGTATTTTATTTATTATAAAAAAGTCTCAAAAACAGTTAGAAAACATGAATACGGATACCAAAGAAGACCCCATATTTAAAACAAGCTGAAAACGTACCTCCTCTAAAGCTGAATTCTTCTTTTTCTTTAACTGAAAAAAATTAAGCAATGATCATGTTAGGCAAGCAACAGTATGACAGATGTCTTGTAAACAGAATGATTTTCTATTTCAAACTGGCTGAAATAAGGACTGCCTGTATTGTCACCACCATTGGTCAACACAGAAGCGTCTTCCAGGGATTTTGAAAATACGCCCTAAAAATATTCGTAATAAAACAGTACCAGTAATTAGTTGATCTAGACGTGAGGTCAATAAAATAAGCAACATAATACTGTAGCAGATGAGTACCTGCTTGAATCAAGCTTTTAATTCTTGAGCTATGCTTTCAGGTTACTAGATAACAAGCCCAAAGACAGTCTACTGTTTAAAAAAATGTATCTGTTGTGATGATTTGTTATCTACTCCACTATCAAATTGTATTGTAATGTACCATATGAGTTACCTCTACCATATAAAAACTGAAAGCCTTTTTGTGCTTTTGTACAGGAAACTGTAAACCCTAACATCTGTTTGAACGAGCACCAATTATCCCACTGCCTACAATCTCTTCCTAAACTGCAATATTTTCCTCAGGGAACTGACATCTTTTGAAGAGATTCGCCTAACCACAAGGGGGATGCAACTGTCCCTCTCATATCAGTTCTTTGTGAATGCACACTCACAGGTTGACCCAGGATTTCTCCATAAATGGGAGAAAAACCTACAGCTCACTTTTACGGAGGCTCAAAAGAGAAGGATACTCTTCTTTGTCCATAAAGTCTCCATCTGCAATACATTTTAAGAGATTTCTTACAAGATCATGACCAGATGGTATAGGATATCAGCCGTCGCCAAACTCTTTACACAGTATAGTGCCCTATGTTGGCATTGTGAAACACATACAGGTTCTTTTTTACATGTTTTCTGGGACTGCCCTGCACTGCAATCTTTCTGTCCTCCAGTAAAGGAGATTATTAACGGACAGGTTTTTCCATGTCTGAAAACCCCCCTGTTGTGCTTCTTAACCTACACCAATGTCCCACAGGAGATACGAGAACTTTCCACTGATTCCCCTATTAAAGTTATTGTAAAGCTTTGGTTTTTTAATTAAAATAACAAACATGTCATACCTACCTGCACTGTGCAATTGTCTTACACAGAGCAGCCCTGATCTTCCTTTTCTAGGGTCCCCTGTCGGCGCTCCTCGCTCATCCTCTTTAGCCAGTGCCCCCATAGGAAGCCTCTTCCTATGGGGGCACCTGTGCGAGCTTGCTCCCAAACCCCGCTGCCTGTGTCCATAGACACATAGTTTGATTAACAGCAGAAGAAGCCAATGGCTCCCGTTGCCATGAATCTGCCTTGTAAGGAAGGATAAAACTGGGAGAGCTGCTTCTCTCGTTCACAGCACTGGATCACGATGAGGCTCAGGTAAGTATAAGAGGGGGCTGAAGGTTTTCTTACTTATTGCATAGGATACATTAAGGTAAAAACCTTAAGGTTGTAGAACCATTGTAAATGCTGACAGGGCTCATGTCCCTAGCTCCTACAAAAAGTCCAAACCTACCGACATTGTGACAATGGTTTACCAGGGTGAATGACAGCCAAGAGATGGAAAATCCTACCGTGGCTTTCAGAGATATGATTTTTTATCAGACCAAAGAATTGTATTATTGGAAAAATGTAAATGCTCTTCCAAATACAAACACATTTTTTAAGAATCTAGTTTCCCTTCTTGCGAGTACTGTCGCTTCCTTTTTCTTTATCCCAGTGTAGTAGATGGATGCACCTGCAGTTTTAAATTTGTTTGAGTATGCAATAATACAACTCTAACTATAAGCTACTATTCTTCTAGACTCCCTCAGTTCGGAGCCCCCACCTCTCTTACCTTCTTTCTGTCCCCTAGCCTTACCTTTTCATCCTATGGCCCTAGCTCCCCAGATACCCTATAATTCTCTAAATTCTACAAAATAATGGTTTGCCAGACATGCTATGCCAACACATTTAACTGTTCTTTTAACATTACGCATGTCATTATGCTTTGAGTGATTATAATATGTATCTGACCAACTGCCTTGTATTTTCTGACATACTATGTGAAATTTTGTAAGTTTTTCCCCACTTATGGTTTATCATGGGACTGATGTTCCCTTATGAAACCCTCACTTAAATAAAGAATGTAAAAAAAAAAAAAAATTCCTAAAGTGTTACTAAAGTCTAATTTTTTTTCTTTTTTTTTTTTAAATTAAAATAACACATGTTATAC